>NC_056731.1:1206925494-1207030494 GCF_019279795.1 Protopterus annectens
TGTTTCATCTTTATAAATTTGTTCTATGTTTTCTTCTCTCTTAACAAATAATCCCAATGCACATTCTTTAATCATTTTGTTTATTCTTGCTGCTCTTATTTTCTTACATTCCTTAGTTTTTAATTCTCTTATTATTGTCCTTCTTTTATTATTTTACTCAAATATGGTGCTACTTCTTCTTTCTTTCCTTGTAAACAAAATTTTTGTTATATAACAAATTGTTAAATTTAATTTGATTCATTTTATATATTTCTCTTTCTTTTTCATAAAAGGAATTTTTCTTCTCTAATAAGTCATTAAATGTTTCTTGACTTAATATCTTATATCTCTCTTTTTCTTTAATTCTTTTCTTCCATTATACATTCTAAAAATACTTTTTTATATTTTTCTTTAAAATTAAGCCACCAAACAGTCCAATTCTCATAAAACTCCCTCATAGTCGTATGATTTTTCCATAATTCCACAAGTTCTCTTTTCTATTCTAGATTCCTTTTCCTATTTTTATATATTCTTCATTTTCCTTTACTTTAACCCATATTGCCACATGATCTGAAAATCCAGCATACTTAATTCCTTTTTTTATATCTTTTAAACTGTCAGATATTAAAAAATAATCAAATTTTGTACTAATTTCATTCCTTTTTTAGGTCCTGTGATTATTCTCCCATACACTTAACTTTCCACTTCTCATAATTTCTTTAACCATTTTAACATCACAATTTCTCTCTCTTTTTTATTACATATGCATATAAAGCTATAATTCTATACACATATTTTTCCTTATCTCATGTCTATTACCATAATTCGGCCTAGTTCCACTATGGTTACATCTAATATTTGAATGCTTTCTTGACATAATATACATATGCCTGAGCATATTTATTTCCCCATGTTCCAAACCACCACACCATTCCAAAGTTTTTCAGTTTATGTTCTTTCTTCTCCTGTTAGTAATATGATGTCTTATAAAACAATAATATGTGCCTCTACTGCAGCACACCACTGTAATATAACTATTCTCCTTTTAAGATTTGTCATACTGTTCACATTTAAAGCTAATATTTTCAGCTTTTAAGAACAGTTAGTATAATAAAATGTTTATCCATTCCCTTTCTTATTTTCTCTAAGCATTATGTTTTTTTTAATTTTCTTTTCCTTTCTTTAACTCTGTTCCCTGTCAAATTCTTTTTATTTCTTACTGTGCACCAATCCGCTTCTTCCTCACTTGTCTCCTCTGTTTCTTTTTCCTTGTTATTTTCTTTAACTTCATGTACAACCTCTTTATCAGTTACATTGCATCTTTTTGTACATTTCCATGTATCACACATTCTGCTATATCTCTTTATCCTGTATAACTTCATTTTCATTTTTGTTTTCATTTCCTTGCACATTCATTTCACATTCTAGCCATGAATGACCAGTATTGTCACATTTTTTGCACTTTAAATCACATTTTTTTTTGCATATTGCCCTGCTTTACCACATAAATAACATCTTTTTATCACATTCATTGATTAAATGATAATTTTTTCCACAAAAAATATGCTTTTGTTTGACCCCTGTATTCCACAAAAGCCCGGGTTCCTATTACGTTATCGAATTGCTGAAACTTCGAACCTGAAAACATTAAACACAAATGTTCGAAATTTCAGCAATTCGAATTAAAATAAATAAATAAATTAGTAAAACAGTTCAATAACTGTTGTAAGCAGGGGGGAAGCCACCCTGCACCTCCTACACCCTCCATTTTTTAAATATACAAACTCCAAGATCACACTACAGTGCAGTAAAGGGAAATATTCTCTTTCCGCACTGTAGTGCGATTTTGGAGTTGGTATAGTTAAAGAGCGGGGGGTGTGGGGATGCAGGGGGCTTGTGCCCCCCTGCTTATGTCAGTTACTTTCTGTCCATTGTTTTTTTTTTTTTTGTGTTCGAAATTATAAAACTTTGAACATACAATTTCGATCTTGAGGTATTTAAAGTTTTATACTTTCGATCACATAATAGGAACCCCAAAACCCCTATTACCATGAACATTAATAATACTAGGTATGTGCATAGCATTATCATTTTCCATTTTCAGTATTACTCCACATTCACATCCCCCAGTCCATAGTCCTCTTACATCATATACTTTTGTAGTGTACGTTACTTCTTTACATATAGTTAACAAGTATTCTTTCAGTTCTTTTGCTTCAACTTCAGTTCTAAACTGGATCATTATTCTTTTTTTTGTCTGTAAAAAGCTTGCACAACATACTGTGACCATGGATAAATATTTTTCTTTTGTTCATATGCACCCAAAATATTTCCATGCCCAGTCTCAAATATCACGTCAGAAAAAGTCTATTAATTGAAACTAATTCTCTTACCTCTTTTGCTTTGACACCCAGAGGTGCAATAATAGGAGTCCCAAACCTTAAACCTGTCCAAACTGTCTTTTTTTTTACAGCTCACATGTACTGTGTACTTCTGTTTTGTTTCCTTTATTTCTTCTTTCTTCTTTGCTCCTTCTCCCACAGTTTGTGCATAAGTTTTTGTCTGTTGAACTTTTTCTGGCACAGCCTCTTTTTCTCCTTCTGTTTTCTCCATGGTGTCACTCAATGAAATTGCTGCTCCACTTTCTGGTTTGCTTTGGTTTACCATTTCTTCCAAATAATCATCCCACAACCCTTCTGATTGGAGGGTTGTAATCATGCATTTCTCAGAGGTAACTGTCTCTCCTTCAAACAATCTCATCTGAAAGTGTTCCTCTGAATCCATCTCTGTTACAGCTACAATTTACTTTTCTTCCAATATCACTGTTTTTTCTGCACCCACAGGATCAGAATAAAACTTCTAGTAGTGATTCTACCATTTCAGCTACATTTTCATCAACCTTCACTTCATTTTCAGTGAAAACTAAATCAACCATATTTTCTTCCTGTTCCTCCTGGCTGCCTCTGTGCCTGTACCGGAAACAGGAAGTCAGGATGTGTAACACACAAATCCTTCCCCCGACTACCAAGAGTAGGGGAGGTTTCCTAATGTCCAGACCAAATTTCCCCCATTAGTAAAAATACCACCTCGGATCTATCCTGGAAAGAGGCTACTAGCCTTATGGGACAAACGTGGTCAACAAAGTATAAATAAAAAAGAAAATTAATAAAAATCTTACCCTCCATGCCTTATCCACTTGGAAGAATATGGCAGTTTCTACTTGCAGACATATTTCTACAGAGTGAAGTGTACAGCAAAATGACAGCTTCTCAGTTCTATAATAGGCTGTCAAGTATCAAATAGACTTTGAGATTCAGTAAACTCTGTGTAGGCTTCACATGAAGCCTACAAGGAGTTTTCATGTGTGCATAGTGATATGCAGCGAGCAGCAGCAGTAATAGCATATTCGTGTCATGCACTGCATTTAAATGTAAATAACCATGGTTTCATGGCTGACAGCACTGTTGCCAGCCAAGAAACTGTAATGGAACACAGATAGCAAACTTTTTAATGGGTTTGCATGGAATGCCACAATGATCACTAGGGCTTAACATATAATATTTCTCATAGCTCAGAATCTCTTAGTTCAAGAAATCTGGACAAAGCACAGCATAATAGGAGGACAATGACCCAGAAATAGTGATGGAGTGTACATATTTGCTCTTTTAAACTTAGAAACGGGCTAGAATTACAAGGGGTTTGTATGAAGATACATTTTCTGACGAATTTGAAGTCTGAAACTCAAATGCATGCTAATTATTGTGTGACATCAGTTCTGAGATCATCCTAGTGATATGGCAGAAAACCAGAGGTTTTATAAGAAACACATCATAAGATATATAAGGCAAAAATCTGTATATTCTGGGTATGTCTGGAAAGTTGAGAGGTATGATAGTTACGTATATGATCCAAGCACAGTATAGGTCAGTGCATACAGTGCAGAGTATTGTGAAATCCCATTGTTGGTATTCTGAACCAAAGTTGTATCAATGATAATTAAGGGTACATGGGCTGCCATGTAAAATAAACACTCAGGTGAAGTATGTGTATTGATTAGGGACACACAGATGAATTGTAGGAATGCACACAGGGTAAGAGGTGAAACAACATAATGTACAGCAGAAGAGGGCAAGTCATTGGAAGACAGTTGTAGCAGCAACACCGATCACACATCAATATAGTACAGTAGGGACTCCATAGTGAAAATATGTATTATGTGACTGTCACACAAGATGACATAACAATAGGAAAGATGCCTGTGTGAGAAACGCATCCTTACATGAACAATGCAGAGAACGTATATCAGGGATGTTACATGCAATTGGGGTAGAGTGCATATTGTTAAACTGTGCAAACTGATTTGCCTGAATGCTAGTTCAATCTCAGCAGAGGTCTTCAGCAAGTAGGCCACAGGTAAAGCTTATGGACAACATTAAAAGAAGCATGCACAATCATGGACAATATCAGAATAATATCACCTGTAATCCCATGTCTCTGACATAACATATGTGATTTAGAGTGATCAGAGATGATTCTGCACAAACACACTTGTGCAACTATTATGATACGTCCGCACTCTATGAGGGTAATCATACATACTGTCCAGGCACTGTTAAATCTGCTGGAGGTGTTAGGAGGGACACTATTATACCTGTATGTGACATTATGATCAATACAGGCTAGTTGACTGGTGTGCGTACCAGATATATATGGCACAATCCACACCATCATGAATGTTATCCAAGCCATTAATGTTGTCAAACAGCTATGTATGTACTATGTGCATCACCAGAACAGGTTGCTCACATGCATCTGGTTTAACATACTCAGTAGTTGTGTTACATACAAGGATGTAATCAGCACTGTGACCACATGCTGGTAGATATTGCACTTACCATCTACCCCAGGACCTAGGTCACATAACTATTGGCCTCATTATAGGGTGTGATGTCTCCATTATACTTCGGTTGTGTGTTTGTTCTGCTGACATATCAAATCCCCCATGTTTTTGTGTCATTGCAGGTGTTGTCATGGATGTGGCACCAATCTTTGGTGTGTGTTGATACTGTCTCTGTTATACTAATATCACAGTTGGAGTCAATGATTGCCCACAGTCTGTATTCCTTCAGAAAGCTGTTTGGATACAGGATGTGTATGTCATCTGTGATGTCTGTCACTTAAATAATGGACAGGAAAGGGTCTAGCAGACAGCCCTGATGTGTGGACCTGATCACTGGACCTGAGATATAGGTCATTTCACACATTTCAACATATTTAGATGCCATGTATGGGATATAGCAGTCTACCCACATGGTGATATAGGTGGTTATGGCCACATCTGACAGAGTTGACTGAATACCTCAGAGTGGACTTTTGTCAAATGCCTTGGGTTTGCCAAGTTCAAAAGGCTGATAGTGTTGTCATAATGCATGCCTTCAATGGCCTCTTTGAGTACATCTAACAGATGTAACAGACATGATGGTAACATTACAAACTCACGCAGATGGGATATTACTAGTGTCCATTAAGAAAAGATCCATGATGACATGTTAGTCTACCTCACAGATGAGGAGAATCAAGAACTATCTATACATGCATGCATTGGGTGCTATCCTGTCACAACTCAGATGGATGTGTGTTGAGTTACACCATTCTACAGGAACATAGTCTATGTGGAGGTTGTGTTAAAGTGTGTATTCAACAGTGTTAGTAAGGTGTATATGATAAGTCATGTGACAGGCAATCTGTGATGTTGTCACATTGATTCTCTGTGATAGGTCTGGATGGAAGTAAGACAGTGCATACTGGCTATCCTGATCTGATCTAGGGTTTAAACACAATCCCCACATAGGTATCATTGATAAACTCTCCCTGCTGGGGATTAAACCTTACATCATTAGATGCATAAGCAATTCACTCACTGATAGAATACATACTGTGAAAGTTGTTGAATCAACCTGTAGAGCTGTCACAACTGGCATACTCCAGGGATCTCTGCTTTGCCCTTTACTGTTTGGAATCTATTTCTTGACAGTTCAGGCAAAAGTATACTGGCTTTGGTTTACCATATTTGGTGATTCTGGCACACTGGGTGCAATCATTGAGTACATCTATGATGATAACATACTACAGGAGGGGATAACACAGACAAATGATTGGTGACAAAGCCACACTATCTATGAATAAATGCAAAAATGTTTCTTTATTTTGTTCTCCTGCAAAGTGGAATTCTCTGATAATTACAGCATTGACAGCAGCCCCACTATGCTGAAACCCAGTGATGCAAGCACCAGGAACACATGTACAAAGTGATCTGAACTTCGCTCTCCAAGTGTCCACACTAATATTGAAGGTCTGTATTGTGCACATCATATGTCACACCATTGCATTCAGATCTGAGGATTATATTACAGCACTGTACTCAAACCTTATCAGAACATTAATATAGAGAATAATGCCCAGTTTTGTATGTACCTCACCAGACACATGTAGCAGCTGGAGACACCACAGGGGTTTCTCACCAAGAAAATGCAGAGCCTACAAACTATGCAATGATATATGTGAACAGACTGAAAGCCATGTCACTGTAATCTGTTTCATATATGATGAGGTGACTTCTGTCTGTCCTCCAGGCAAGTCACTGACCCTGCATTGGTGGGAATAGTGCACATCCACAAATCAGATATAGCTGATGACATCAGCATTGTCTGGTGAGAATATGGCAATAACAGTGCCGCACATGCTGATGCAAAAGGCTCTCTGTAATGTCAAGCAAGTACACACACACACACACACACACACACACACACACACACACACACACACGCACACACACACACACACACACACACACACACACACACACACACTTGACTGCAGTGAGAACAGAACCCTTACCTATCTAATACACAGAATACAGAACTGAGTAATTTATAGAAGCACCATGGCACAGGTCTGACTTTTACAAGGCTGCAGGCCAACTTATAGTGGATGACATCAGCACTCGATGTAGGAGAAAAGATGATGGGAGGCTTGCATAGGTTCATACCTATATAGGTTCCTAGGCAGTTACTAGGCTAATGGCCCTAGGGACTTTACAAGCCTAGCCATGTAAAAACCCAAGTACCCTTACTGAGCATAGTTAGATGTTAATTGTTAACAAATCAAATTTGTGGTCAGCACCAACTGCCCCTGTCCATAAAGAACATACCTGCTACCCTTGGAGTGAATTTAAAATCACCCATCCAGTTGTCAAATTTGCATTTAAATAGGTCATTGAGGAGCATTGCTTCACATGCAGTGGGAGCCTAATACAGAGGAGTGGCAATCACTGGGAGATATATCTGTCTCTCTAGCATGTTCTGTTTGTGTCACTGGCTAGGTTGAGATCCCCATAGCAGGTTATTCTTGACCCATTTGATTTTCAGATGTCCAACATTTACATTAGGGCAGGGTCTGAGATTGCACTGTAGACCAGGCCCGGGTTGCCTCTTAGCAGCCTGTATGGTACTGAATACAGTGACAGAGCTTTGAGTCTTTCTATGTATGCCATGTTTTTCAGGCCCTGGATTCTCTTACTCAGAACTGTCTGTGGTCTTTTCAATTGTTGCAGGTGTCTGGTGAGGTAGATAGGGAAGGGATCATTATATTCAATTAGTGATCTGATAAGATTTGAGTACAGTAAAGCTATGACCTCCCTGGTATTGGATGTGATACCCTTAGTTATGAGGTAGACACTGTAGAATGTTTTACCACTATGGACACATAGTGATTGAAGTGTCAGTTGCTATCAACATGTGTCCCCAAGTCTCACACCAATGAGCTTAGAGGGATGCTATGTATAACATAAGCAGAGCTATGTTTTGCCAAATGAGACAATGGGGCATTTTCTTGTGTTAAGTTTCAGTCTGTGAGATTGGCACCAGCCATTTGTCTATGTCAGGTCTTTCTGTAATATGTTAACATCATTGGGGGACTCTGTGTGATTGCACCCAGTTGACAGTATTCTGCAAATTTGGTACCTTCACATGGACTTCAGAGAAATAGTTTCCAAACAGTAGAGGTCATAGCACAAATCCATGTGGTACTCCTCTGTTAACTGGTGGAGGTGGACTCCCCAACTTTGAAAATGTGCATTCTGTCAGTGAGCCATATGGCTACCCATTTAGCAATGTATGGGTTAATCCCCAGTTGGGAGAGTTTCTATATGATACCTGAATGGGTGATTGTGTCAAAGGCCTTGAGTAACTCAAGGTAAGCTATATGCCCTGTTTTACCTCATTCAGGGCTTTGGGGACATTATCAAAGATGTACACTAGGTTTAATAAACATGATCTACCCTTGATAAAACCAATATGGGTCAGGTCAATAGTGTTAAAGGCCACCTATGTCCCTGTGGATAAGGTCCATGATGAATATTTCTTTTGTCTTGCAGATAAGGCTGATTAGGCTTATGGTCAATAGTGTCCATGGTCACTTGACGGATGTGTAGACATGTTCAGCTGTGAAGACAGTTTTAGTTCTGCATGTTACCAGATTGACATGCATTGCATATCACAAGACATTTTGATATTAATGTATGTCATGTAGTTAATATATTTGCGGAAAAGTACTGGAGACACCAGGGTTGCAGTGCATGGGGGGATGCAACAAATGGCTGCATTGTAAATATGTGACATATTGTTCAGTTTGTTAAGCTTCCACATGTAGTTTCATGGCATAAAGAGTAAAATGGACAGTAAACAGCACTAATACATGCTAAATTTGACTTTTCATACTGAAAAACTAAGCAATAGGTTGGCACAATAGTTGACAAAGTGTTTGTACATGTGAGATACACATTTCCATTATTTTCCCTGTTTGTGCTTAGTTAAGCAGTGTGCAAATGTAAACCACATTGCTAAAATTCTGAGAGTTAGTACTGAGTTTATGAAACACACCTGCTAATTAGCTGAATCTATGGCAGCAGGTGTAAATACATTGACACATTCCTTTTTGAGCCCAGATGATAACTGGTTTGAATCCAGGTGTAGGCAATACTTTTAAATAACCAGTTTAATAATGTGGTTGCATTAATTCTTTACAGTACGTGTTGCTGTATGTTGGCACAGTGTAGCAAGGAGGTAACTGCAACATTACAGAGCCACTCACTGTTGCTTAGCATTTGCATTCAGTGCCAAACTCCATGCAAACATACAGTCCAAAAAATAAAGGGATCCTTTTCTTTTTCTGCTACTTATTGTGTGTTGTGTGTGATTCTATTTTTTGACTAGATTGTAGGTGTCAAAGTGGTAAAATAGGATGCAAGCAGGGGGAAGAACAAAGGGAAAGCAATACAGGAATGTGCAGGAGGTATGTAGGTAAGAAACACACTATCCATTTCTTCAAAATAGTAAAAACCGATAATATATGCAGAATATTAGTTGACTTTGGGCTGTCACGTCCAGATAGAGAGGTGACAACAACATATTCATGTTGTATAGCCAACTGGACTGAATCAAGTTTGTCAATAAGATGCATGTGTGAAATGGAGATCTATGTATGTGACAATATTTTTTGTGGGACAGCTGCCTATTTTTCTTTTTTAATTCAGTAAGAGAGGAATGCTGTGTAAAGGACGTAGGTATTTCTGGTTCAGGTAAATTGGGAAGGTGAGGAAGCAAATGCAAACTAACAAGACAAGAGACAGGGACAGTGAGAGACACAACAAGTTGGAGAATGCCATGATTGGGGTGAAGGAGGGGACAACACAGGCTCATGCCCATCAAACATGGAAACAAAATTGAGTCATTGCCCACTAGACTACCATCATTGTCCCCTTACTCACTGGCAGGTGGACTGCTTGACATCTTCTCCTCCTATGGACCATGAGGAAGAGCAGCCTCTTCATTCAGCTTAGGAGCACACCAATGCTGCATGACCCTACACACCCAACCTGCCACCTCCTTGCTGGTGATGAAATCACCACCTCTGACACTGCTTCCTAAGGGTACCAATGCACTACCTTCCAAAGCAGTACTACCTGAGGGTGCAGATAGTCGAGGGGCAGCAGAGGCAGTGCTGCCAGGTTAGCTCCCAAACTTGCTGGGCATTGGTGCTGGAGCCGTTAAAGTGGGGGCAGGTGGTTCCACTGGGGCTGGCCTATATTGCTGTGCTTTGAAGAATTTAGTGATATTGGTACAGATGGATGACATGAAGACATTTTGATGACACATAATAGAAAATAAAAAAAAAAGAGATAAAGGCTGAGTTGAGAAAAAAAGATAAAATTATTACCATCATATGTGTCATACAGTACATTAGCACAAGTATACAGCTTTTTTATCTGAAGTATTACATTTAAGTATATGTCCTAACAAATACACACTATAACTACAGACTGTTGAAAGTAATCGTTGAAATGTGCATATATTGCACATAAGTCTGCTCCAGTTATACAGATTACAGCTAACAGAAGAGCATTTATACCACTTGTATAGAGTTTATGTAATGCCAATATTATTAAAGAAATGTAGTGCTGTATATTTGTTACTCATGATATTTGAACCCAGAACCTCTGACTGCAGTCTTACATTTGATTCCTAAAAATTGGTCTGTGGTACAGACTAAAGCATGGATATTTCCTGTTACATTTAGGATATGCATGCTGAAATTGCTACAACTGTATAAAAAAAATCTATCATTAACTTTTAAAGATTCAATAATACTTCTCTTGTGCTGCTTACATACCACTTGCTTCCCCCAGGCTCTCCAATCAAGCAGCTTGAGCCTGTCCGATGAACTCTATGTCAGCATTAGCTGCGGAAAGAACAGAAAAGAGCAGAAGAGCATTATGCATTACAGTCTTGCCTACATTTAGCTTTCTAAGTATTACAAATTCTCTTATTATCATACTTACACATATGTTGGATTTCCACAGTCTAAAATTCAGTCAACCAATGGTTGAGGATATCCCTTTTGTACCTATGTAGGTAATTAAAGTGATGCCTACACTGTTTTCCAGTGTGCGGGATGCCAGTAGCACTGGATATAGCCTGAGCTAAGCTACTGCATGACTTGTACTGGGAGTCAGAATAGTCCCCGTGCAGAAGACTTTGTCTGTGGTGCTTTACCAGGAGTCCAATAAATATCCTGGACATCCCACCTCTCTGCGCCCTACACTTGGCAGCTTCTCCACTAATTCCAGCCATGTTTAACACCTGACCTAGAGCAATGGAAACAGATGCTTTCCTTCCAATTTCAGTCAATGCATTTACTGTGCACAAACCCAAGCAAAGATGCCAACCGTGTTTGCATGATGTTAAGCAGATCACAGCACTGCCAAGCATGGATGACCTAAATATTTGAAATAGGAAGGTTAATCTGACACTTGACCTTAGTTTGAGGGGATGTCTGGTGATGTATCTTGGAAATATGTATTGAAAAGTAAACGGTAACTGTTAGGTGAGTTAAGTTTGCAGAAATGCACTGGGGGCATAAATGCCATGACCTGACACTTTTGTTTTTGGCTTTATACAATGATAAAATTAATTTTTAAAGTATAGAATTCAAACCTAAGCATAACAGACAAACTATTTACTTCCACAACATTGATTAACCATCTTTGCCACAGAAGAAATGCTGCTCAGACATAGTCAGGGATTATTTATAAATCATCAGATAGTTTGAGGTGTTACACATGTATGTGTGTGACCTATAGATCCAGTTATGTATGTGATTTATTTAATTGTGAAGGCCATACAACTCCAGATAGCAGAACTATACTTACAGAAATGTAGTAGACAGTATATCCTCACTCATACATCTGAAAACACACTAAAGGTGTCTTATTCCCTCATCCATATAATTTATATCAGCTCAACTATCTAAAGTCTTATAAGTCAGAGTGAATATAATGGGAAATGGAACAACAGTTAAAATGTCTGGAATAGCCTGTATTAAAACCCAGGACCATGTGCATTACAGTCCTACACTTACACCTGTTGCCACATGAATTTTGGAATAATACTGGTCTGTTTTACAGTTCATTGCTATAAGCTGCACTGTCACAACACTAAAAAAATAGGCTGCACACTCTGCACTAGAAATCTGAACTGTCTGTACTCCAGTTCCATAATTTCTTAGTCATTCTCTGTGTTAACAGATGCACAATGCTGCTGAGTGTGTTTGTGCAGTGTCCAACAGAATTAATTGAATGTATCTGTTTTCAATTGTTGGCTATCTGCGCCCTGTCTGCAGGTGTTTCATGATGGCAGCTGTTGGGAAACCTTGTAAATTGCCCTGCAATGCCGCTTAGCAGCATTGTGTGATGGAAAGCAAAAGTTGAAACAACATATTCTTTCTGACCTTTCCACTTTTATAGACCCCCTATCTGCAGGTGTTCTGCATGTGTTCTGTGTGCTTCTTGTGTGGGCCACTAGTTTAGTTTGCACACTGTTAAGTGTCAAGCAAAAGAGATAAGCACAGCCAAACCTGACATTCATTTTGTCTATTTTTCTTGTTTGTGCTAAGCCGCACACTGCCCAAAGGCCAACAATAAATAAATAAATAAATAAAACAAAAGGGAAAAGTAGTTGAAATGATGAAAAACAATCTATGATATAAACACTACAAAATAATGTTGTTAGTGCACATGAAATATTTCTACATAGGTCTGGATTTGAACTCTCACTCCATTGAACCTTAAGAACATAGTCAATGTTCTTTATCCCTCTTTACACACAAACAGCTTTGCAGCAGGAAACTGAAATCATTCTGCATATAAAAATCTGCAACATCATCCACAGTACTAAAAAAGCACATAACAGTTATTTGTACATGTATAAATTTCAGACGTAGTGCACTGAGTGATCATACAACCATGTATGACTATTGCTTGCAAAAATGCAGATCTGTCTTACCTCCCTGTGTTTGTTGTGTCCTTTATTTGACCAGTAATCTGAGACACGCAGTCTGTTAGGCATTCTATAGCCTTGTTCTTAAAATGTTTGAGGCTATTTAATGCCAATAATATATAGTTGTCAATAAATGAAGGCGAGGTTAAATGTTAATGAATAGAACCTGTGAATTGTGTGCTGCTTACTTACATTTCCAAACTTGATAAAATTACTTATATGCACTTTGTAAGTCTAACCTGACACACCCACTGGAGGTAGGGAAGTCTGCATTGCTACTGTGTTTTCCTTCATCCTTGTAATATTTCACAGCCACAGTCCATTAGCAACAAACACTGAGGGACTGTCTGCACTATGTTTACATATACTACACAAAGCAAAAGTTTGGAATTCAGCAAGTCTAATGAGTTCACACTTCAATTGCATCTTCACCATGCTAACAGCCCTGAATCTACACCATAGAAAGGCAACCATATAGCTAGGGAACCTGAAGCTGAAGACACGTGTTTATGTGGAGAACATAGAAGAGGCTTTTACTTTGGGATATATCTGCACAAAAGACTACTGAACTTGAGAAAGTATGCTTTCATTTTTTAGCTATATACTGCAGATGCTGAAATTTCATTTAAGAAAAATCTGTTTCATAGTTATGTGTATATATATATATATATATATATATATATATATATATATATATATATATATATAAATTATCAATGCTGTTGTTATTTGTATGCATTACTTAGAAGTGTACTGATGTAATGGGCATGTTTGTCAGGGCATTTCAGAGGTATACATGATTGGCAATAGCTTAAAATGGAGTGTTCTGTATTACATCTGTATACATGTTTCAGGGACAGTTAATTTGATAGCACATTTAGCATTTCACTGATGATTTGTTAGCAAAATGTGCCATTTGCCTTTTCTTTTGGGGGTGGGGAGAGAAAAGCTGCATTTCTGTTTTGGCACAAACAAGGATATGTTGCTACTGTTACTCTCCCTTGTTTTGCATCCAGCTTGCTTTGTGTGTGAGTGTAATATGTTACAACCACACAATTCTTGTTCATATTTCAAATATCTAGACTGTTTTATCTTTCTCCCATGGATAATACTGAAATGCTACCTTTTCTGTTTTATCTAGGAACAGGTATTTTCAGTTATGCATATTATCCTTCTGTTGTGTTTTAGGACATCTAGGACTTTGACACCCAGGCATCTCATTCCCTGAAAACTACCCTTCACTGACCCTAAAAATCAGGAATAGTCAAACAGAAGAGCTGTCTCCACAGCTCTCTAAAAAGGCTCCAGTACCATGCCATCAAAGTAAAGTGTGGAAGGAATAATAAATCTAATACTGTGTACGAACACTCAGTCTATTCTCAACATGTACACCGCCAACATGTAAAATCCATAATCTTTATCCACACATATGAAGTTACTTTCCTCAGAGCCAAATCATCCTTGTCCATTTTACATTTAAACACAAACAATCCTTAACTGATTAATTGTTACAATTACATATAAATGTTTTAAAGGCATACTAACATAAGTCAATGGAAAAAACAAAACAAAACAAAAATCAAACACCACTGCATGTTGAAATGTATACCTTAGCAGGGATATATTGAAATGAATAAAATAGATATTAAAAATATGAATATATGTGTGTGTGTGTGTGTGTGTGTGTGTGTGTGTGTGTGTGTGTGTGTGTGTGTGTGTTTGTGTGTTTTTGTGTATGTAAAAAGCAAGATGACACATTTAAAACACAAGCGGAATTTTTATCCATCACAATTTGGCTGCCTTTAGTTTTAAGATGGGAATGATAGACACACATTCATTAAGCCCAGGTTCTTTGTTTCTTTGTTTGCTTCTATGTCCAACTGCCATATTAGTTCTTTGTATTCTAACAAATCCTGCCATTGCAACTCAGAGAACTTAAACCTCCCACTGTGACAGTATTTTTATTTTTATTTTTTTGTTCAAGCAATTTTATTTTGTTTTCCAAGAATATCAGTAATTATGATTACATTTCAAAAAGAATGAATAAATAAAGTAACATTATTATATACAATATTTACAAAGGCCCGATAATCAAGGTACTTTCTATTTTCCCTACACAAAATGATGTGCATTGGCTGTATATTGTCACATAATTCACACCAGTACTGTTACAGTTAAGATATGCTTTGTTTTTATAATACTCTTTCTAGATACTGTTTCTAGCACTTCCAAATTACTCATTTATGGACATTTTTTACAAGTCCTACATCTATACGTTCTCACTTTTGTATTAGAAATTGTACATCCCTTTTTCCTTTCACAAAGGTTTTTTAAGGTTCTTCCTTTTCTTAAAAACCACCTTAGGGGGTTACTAAAAACCTTAGTTATCTCAGGCAGTTGTTTGAACATCTTCCAATATTTCTGAGCTAAATTTCCTATATCATCAGAGTATAAGTCAATACACAAAGCTTTTTCAAAACTATCAGTATGTGTATTTTCCAAACCTATATTCTCTGAGGGGGAAACATGGTTACTATTAGTCCCCAAAAACCACATTTTAGTGACCCTAAGAATCAGGTAATTGTGTAAGATTTTAGGTGACATTGTGCCTTTTTGCTTGAGAGGGGATGTGGATATATGTCAGATAGAATGCAGATTCGGCAGAAGATAATTGCAGATGCGAATGCAGTAGGTGGCCACAGCAGAACATATGATCAGGTGCACCATAGGGTCACTGACATGATCTCATTTTCACAGAGGAGAGCAGCTGCAGTGGCCAGTGATTGAATGGGTACTGGGGGGGGGGGGGGCTGCTACACAGCCACCACTAACAGCAAATGAAGAGTTCCTGTCAATTGTTACAGATCTAGACAGCTCACAGGAAAATGCAGAACAATATGTGCTTGACATTGGTGCTACTGTTTCAGGGACAGCAAGTATCTTTCAGGATTAGCTTCCAGGTAGGCTTATGTATCTCAATTGTTAAACCCTCTTGTATAGTATAATATTTATATAAGTACATTAGGTCCGTTTAACAAGATATTTGTTATTTGTTTGGGGGGATTATAGATTGCTACAATTAACAACATATTCTGATTGATTACACATGGGGCTTAGGTTGGGCTTGTCATCCAGATTCTTGTTGAAAGTATAGTTAATGGACATATAAAAGACAAATTTTTTACCCCGTGTTACTGTTAACCATGATGATTTTGTCCTTACCTTTTACTTAACATCTTCCAGGACCATCCAGAATAGGGACCAGACTATTTCTGCACATAGTAAGCCAAACATTTTTATGTCAGTACTGATAAGAAGAGCGTGTGATGTTGGTGCAAGACTGTTGTGTGTATTGCAGTACTTTCTGTAATAGTGGCACCACTGTTAGTTTGTTAGCATATATTGGGCTATAGTAGTGTAGGTGTTAATTTCTCCTCTGTTTGTTGCTTATTATCACAGGTGATCCTGACAGTGGAAGTCTAGGACTTCTACTACTTCATGACAGAGTATTAGCAGACTCCGATGATGATGGTGGCAAAACAGAGGCACAGTCTTGGGGTGCAGACATACATCCATCCCCTTAATTCCATCAGACATAGCCAGTAGGCCTACACCTACACATTCCAGTGAGTCCTCAGGTACTGCACAGGTGTTGGGTGAGACAGTCGATCAGGGAACTGTGTTTACAGTGGCTTCAGTGCTTGTTGACCCTCACTGTAGCCAAACTGTGGGCAAGGTGCCATGTAGGAGGGTTATTAGTTATGTTTGGTGGAAGCCTGCTGTCCATCCTCCACCTGATCCAGGTGTCTCTTCAACATATGTTTAGGGCCATTATGGAGGTGCAGGCATGTTCCCATAGGTCCTCTAGAGAAATACTTAGGCTAGTAGATATGGCACAAGCTGACACGCATGACTGCCTCCACCATTTTGCCAATTCAATGGATCAGAAGGATGACATGTTGGATTGGGCAGTTTCTGTGAAGGAACATCCACTAGGAGGCGGGCAGCATTCTCATGCGAGTAGATCAGCCACATCATCTGCTGTTAGCCAAAGTGGCCATGCTCTATCACCCTCCCATAGTGGCAGTACCTCCAATGCCACATCAGTGGTTGAGCTCTCCACACCCAGATGTGGGAGGCCATGGGGTCATGGTCCTGGGCATCCTTGTGAGGGGAGCTCATCCAGCAGACATCAGTCATGTTCAGGTAACAGCAGTGCATCTGATCATGGGTATGGATGTGCCAGTGCAACTTCTGGCAGTGCCAATTCTCATGGTCGGGTACAACAACAATGAACTGCCACCATTACCATGCATCACACCTGTCTGGAATAAAAATGATGTAGAGCTAACACAGATTTCAGCTGGTGGTTCCTCCTCTGACTCCTAACCTGTGCGTGGCTGTAGTGACCTTGACACTGGTGGTGGTATGTGTGCTTCTTCCCCTTGTTGATCCTGCTCTAGCTGTGTCCTAAGGATGATGTTGTGTAGCAAGGCACATACAATGAATATTTCAGTACATGTACGTGGATTGTACTGCAGAGCTCCCTCAGATGTATCTAGGTAGCAAAAGAGTGACTTCAGCAGCCTAAACACATGCTCAATGATATTTCTGGTTTGACTATGTGCCTCATTATGGCGTTCTTCAGCAGGTGTGTGTGCATTTCTGAAGGGTGCATCAGCCACAGTTCCAGTGCATAACTTGCATCCTCCAGTAAATGACTCTGTTGGATATCCCCACTAATGGACATCTGATACAGATGGGAGGTGTGCCAGATATGTGAGTCATGGTAACTGACTGGGTTGCCAGCACATATGTTCAAGATGATTCCTTTGGCATTACACATGACTTTGAAGTTAACGGAGTGGAAGCCTTTTCTATTTCTTAGAACCTTCCCTGTTCCCTGGGTGGTGCCTTAATTTTTACATGTGTACAATCAATGACACCCAGTACTTCAGGGTAGTGTGCTACAGGGTAGAACTCCTGGAGTGAATGACTTGAGATGAACCTCCCTGGACTATTTGATTGTTTTTATAGCATTTACATTTTCACGTGTTTTCACCCCAACTCTTCCTTTCCTCCCCTTTCTCCTCCCCTCCTCCCTCCTCCCTCCCCTCTCCCCCCCCCTTTTTCCTTCTTTTCTTCCATTTGCACTTTGCACTTATAGCCCTTGTTGTTTTTATTAGTCTTTATATAAGGGCAGCGAGTATTTATCAAATTTTCATATATATCATACATGAAGCTTTTGTAGAATTCATTATATTGGATATGAATTCTGGATTAATTTTTTAGCGTGGAAATGTTTTGAAACGATCTACAAAGTTTATAAAATTTAGGACAATATGATTATTTTTGTCTATATAAGAAATGTTTTTAACATGGACAAATTGAATTGATTATATACATGGTCTGATGAAAAAGTTTTGAGAACTACCTATAGTATTTCACTAACTATGACCATCTTAGATTGTGAGTCTGTTTTTTTAATTTGATATAAATTGTTTCTGCCTGCCCAATTACTTGTTAATTAGGGCGTGTTTTTAGTATATAAGGAGAAGGTTTACTTCTGTTTAATGTAACCTGATGAAGCGCACTAGTTAGGTGCGTGAAAGCGCTTGTTCTGTTATAAAATAAATTTATTGTTTTATTCATCGTGGTGGTTCCAGTGATTTGTCGGACTATTTGAAGAGAGACATGATCATGCTCGCTGAGTATGTGTCCCAGGCAGGTATGTCCCTAGCCTTAAGCAGCATTCTACTGCCACCCAGAGTGATGTCTCAATGCAAACAGAAAATGATTGACTTTAATAACTGGCTTAGTTTCTGGTGTCATTCAAAGGGGATCCAGTACCTGACATCTTGGGATGACATGATTGACAAGCAACGATGCTTTGCCAAAGATGGCCTGCACCTGTCTTCCCTGGACTTCAGGCTCCTGGCAAAGGCTCTTGCCTCCCCCATAGTGCCTTTTTTAGGCAATGCCATGAGGTCAAAACTACCAACATGAAAATTTCATCAAAACATAAATTAAAGTCATGCTGCTAAATGCTAGGTGTCTGAACATGAAACTGCAATCATTGCAAGCATTCTTAATCCTGGAAGAAGCTGGCATTTGTGCAGTCACAGAAACTTATGTCTAAGCAGCCTTGAACACCCCAGCCATACCAGGTTACTCATCATATCATTTATTCAGACCCCAAGCTGTAGGGAGCAAAACAATAGGAGTTGGAGTTGCAAAATATATAAAAGACACACACATCTCTAGGCTGGTCAGACAGTATGATGCTCAGGAAATACTCCAGGTGCAGTTAACAATTGACAAGATCCCTATTCAAATCATAGCTAGCTACAGGCTTCCAACTCAGACTCAAGATTACCACTCCACCTATCTGGACCTCTTCAAATCTATCAAGATTCAACCCTTTACCCTAAAATACTCATGCCAAAACACAAATGCCCACAGATTCCTTGATTTCGTCAATGCAAATGCCTTGAACCAATTGGCTGACACCCACACAAGAGGTCAAAATATCTTGGACTTGGTATTAACCAGCATGAGTTGCCACTGCAGCATCCCTACAGTGTCATCATCCCTGGTAAGATCCGACCACAAAGCAATCACTTTCAAAGTCAGCATCTCCCCCAACCCCCTCAGCTAGAGTCAAACAAAAAAAAACTTCTCCAAAGCTGATTACATCCTCCTCAGGGAAGGTATAAACAGCTTCACAGTCCCCTCCCCTTCCACAAAAACTGGCACATATGTCCAAACTCACAACAAAGTTCTATATGAGCATTGATATAGCTGCATGGAATCAGGAATACCAGACAGGACAGAATCATTCTCCTCAAGGAAGCGTAAACCTGTCTGGTGAACATCTACAATAAAATAAAATCTATAATAAAAGGAAAAGGAATTCTGTCCAGGACCAAAAAGGAGCAGGTGTGTAACTAGAAGCAATCTTTCCTTAGCCTGAACAAGCAAATAAGAGCACCAGTGAAATCCTCCAAAGCATGCTTCGACTCCTAACTGGCCACATCCACTAAAGACAATCATAAGGCTTTCTTCACATATGTCTGCAATCTCAAGGGAAGCACCCAGATCTGCTCAGAACTGGTGGTTAAGGACATCACGTACACAAATCCTGTAGATATAGCCCAACTTGCCGGCAGACAAGTTCAGTGAAAACTTCACTCCTCTGCCCCCCCCCCCCAGTAAAACAGGACATCCGCAGTACCTGCCCCCTTCACTTATCTCTAGGGAGAAAGTCATCACTGCCCTCTCAAAGGCAAAAAATACAGCCTCCATGGGACCTGATAACATCCCAGGCTGCATCCTACATGAACTCAGGCAGGAACTAGCAGCACCATTAAGCACCCTATTCAACCAAAGCCTGAATATTGCTTCATCCCAGCCGAGTGGAGAACAGCTACTGTCATCCGTTTGCACAAAGGTGTAGCGTCCACCGATCCAGGAAATTATAGACCCATCAGCCTAACTAGCCAAGCCCATGGAGTGGATTACCATGGACCTCATTAACAAGGACATTGGCAACCTGCAGACACTTGATCCCACACAGTTTGGATTTGTCAAGGGGAGGTCATGCCTGTTAAATTTGGTTGACTTCTTTCAGTCACCAAGGCAATAGATGAGGATAAGATGGTGCACACAGCCTACCTTGACCTGGTCAAGGCTTTTGATACTATTCCCCTCTCAGGTATAATAGATAAATTCTCTCAACTAGGCATCAATCCATATGTTATCAGATGGGCAGCAAACTGGGTCACTGATAGAACCCACCTATTCAAAATAGGGGAAGCCACTTCAAGTAGTAGACCCATAACAAGCAATGTATCCCAGGGATCGGTCTTGGGGCCTCTGATGTTTGGGATATACTTCTCAGAGGTGCAGGCCAAATCTAGTCGGCTAGGGCTGACCAAGTTTGCAGATGGCTGCAAGCTGGGTACTGTCATCAATTCCCTAGTGAAGTGGACATCTTCCAAGGGGGTCTCACCCAAACAAATAACTGGTGCCAGAAACATGCCCTGAAACTGAATGCCAAAAAATGCATCATCATCCCTTTTTGGGAGAATGATGTTCCCATAAATTATTACATTGATAGTAAGACACTAAGCATGCAACCAGTCATAAGGGACTTGGGAACCCAATGACAGGAAACTGACTTTTGACCACCATATTGTCTCCGTTGTACAGAAAGCCTTCTACATGGCCCACCTTATTAAGAAGGGTAGTCAGGTACAAGGTGGTCATAACATCCCTGTATTCTTCCCTTATAAGGCCCATTATTGAGTACAATGCCCCTTTCGGCATGTACCTTACAAAGCACATGCAGCAACTGAAGAGACCACAGAGATTCCTTTCCCAGAGAATCCAGGGCCTCAAGCATCTACTCTACACAGACAGGCTAAATGCCCTGTCCCTCTACTCAGTCTCCTACAGACTCCTCAGTTGCGACCTCTGTCTGACATACAAAGCAATCTCAGACCCCACCCTGATGGGACTGTTGCATATCTGCAAGTCAAGCTCCACTCGAGTAACCCACATGTGAGACCTCAACCTGGTCTGTGACATCAATAGCACTTGTTGGCGGGTCAGATTTGTGTCCCAGAGACCCCCCCTTTTGTGGAACAGATTCCCTCTCCATGTAAAGCAGAGTACCTCATTAAACCTTTTTAAGTACAACCTAGATAACTGGATGGGAAACAGAAAATAGACCCCTGGGATTCCACCTATATCCCTGCTGGACAGTGGTATAGGGATGCTGACTTGTTGAAACATGGTTTAAATTCTTGGCTAGTCTTGTAAGGGCCTCAGGGCTAATAGCCTAGTAACTTCCTATGATCCTATAATCCTATATGTATGTCCCTGCTCTCAGGAGAATGGAGAAGATATATGTGGACCCTGGATGCTGATGCCTGTGACACCCCCCAGCATGTCCCCTGTTGGTCTTTGAAAGGTACCTGTAGCTAAAATTCCAAGTGTTATATTACCTTTGTCTCCACTGGGATGGGTTCCCCTCAGTTTACCCTGGCACTGAGTTGAGGACAACAGAGGTTGCAGAGTTCATGTGGTGTGTATCTATCCACCCTGTAGTGCTCTACAATTTCCATGTCATGTAGATTGTGATAAGTTAACCAGCATCTGAAAACTCTTCCACTTCTGGGGCATCATCTACTATCAGCAGCAGCATCATAGACTTCAGCCTGTTGCAGATACACATGAATTAAAGCAACAGCAGCCCCTAATATTGTTTCTGTGTAGACTCCTTTCCATGACTGTATTCCTATAGGTTTTGGAATTTGCATGGAAGACCAGCACTGAGTCTACACTGTTGCTTTATAGCTTGTTGAATGCTTATGCCATAATAAGCATGCCATGATTCTGATGAAATCCCTGGTAGCAGGGAAGAAAGCGCTCAATCGTGTACAATTGTTTAAATAAAGATTTTCGTGGTGTGGATCCCTGCCATTGCAGTGTTTATTTTTGGGTTTAATTTGTGGACTTGACACTGTTTGGCTCTGTTTCATAAGGTCATGGTGCTTACCTTGTTTGCATGGCTCTGCTCACAATGTAGAGCCACTTATTGATGCACATACAATGTAAAGGGATCATGTAAGCTTTATTGAATCTGTCTATAAGGCTATATGCATGCATATTACTTTATAAGATAACAACTGTTAATACAATTAGGGAGGTTTCACTTATTGGTATTGTTTCTAACTAATACAGCTTCTCCTTAAGTCACCTGTCAACATACTGCCAGTCTTTGTCTGAGATAACATACCTGCTGGTTTGTCTGCCTCTTTACTCACTTGCATGTTTGCTAGTTTTAGCAAATGACATTTTAAATACAGCTATAAATATATATATAAGTGCTGAAGATGTTCCTGTGCATCATAATATGCCACTGATGCATAAGTCTAAAGTCTGCAGTACCGTAAGTCAGAATGTGTCAAGCTGCATCATTTTTCCCCTTTCTTGTTTGTTAATGTTCTATTCTGCTTGTATATTTTCATGGATAATGACATTACAATGTAAGCAATGACTAAATGTTTTATGAATAAACATTAATCTAGAAATGTATCTTAGCTGGTCAGGAATCTGTAATATCACTTTGAAAAAAATATTACCCCAGGATTCAATAAACTCCATGTAGGCTTTGTGCAGAGCTTTAATGGAGTTCATATTTTTGCAAAATGGTGCATGTTGACCGGTAGCATGCAATGCATATTAACAACATGTGGCCTGCCTAAGTTATTTTACATGGCTGGCAACAGTGTTGCCATCCAGGAAACTGTGTAATCAAATGCAGATATAATTCTGTTTAAAACAGAGTACCTACGGACCGCAGATTTGCGCAGAATGCCACAATGAGCACCAGGGATTCACAGATAGCTGTGAATCTGTTACTACAACATATCTTCACAAAGGCCAACATAATGTGGGGGCATATAACCAGAAGTAGAGACATATTTGCCATATATGTCACATAGACATGTGATTGAATGAAACTCAAACATACCTGTCATCCTCTTTGAGCAAGATATGTGGAAAAGGCATACATAATTGGGAGACAAAGGGCCAAAATAGGGACAGATTTTTAATATTGCATTTCCAAACTTAGAAAGTTGATAGAATAAATAGGTTGTACATTAGCATAAACTTTCTGAAGAGCATGAAGTTTGAAATGCAGAAGTCAGTCATCAGTTTCTGACATCACTCTGCAATGACATGCCAATGATTTGCCAGAAAGCAAAAATATTATAAGAAAAAGATCACAAATATGCAACAAAAACTAGACATTCTGCACAAATCAGGACAGTTGAGAGTTATGCACTGAAATATATGTAATAGTGACTCACATCAGTCCAAAGAGCATCTCAGAGAAATGGCAGAAAGCCACAAATTTGATACGTATGAATGTGAAGTATATGGTCCACACACAGTACAGGACAGTGTTCCTACAGTGCAGAGTATTGTGATATCCCATTCCGGGCATTCTCTACTGAAGCTGTATTAATGATCTGTAGCAAGAAATGGATTGCCATGTAAAATGATCACTCAGGGGAAGTGTGTGTATTGAATAGGGACACAGAGATGAATCATAGTAGTGAACACAGGCAAAAAGGAGAGGTAAAACTCCTTCATGTACAGTAGAGAAGGGCATGTCAGTGGAAGATGTTTGTAGCAGCAACACCAAGCACATATCTATATGGTAGAGTATAGAGTATACACTGAAAATGTGTTGTCTGCGACTGTCACACAAGGTGACATAAAAATGGGAAGGATGTCTGTGTGAGTCCAGCAATGGTGATAACATAGTACAACAGGAGCTAACACAAACAACTGAATGGTGACAAAGTGACTTGATCTACAAATAAATACTGAAATGTGTGCTTGTAATGTTGTCTCTCTGAAAAGTGGAATTCCATGTTAATCACTGCATTGACAGCAGTCCTGCTAGGCAGACACCCAGTGATGCAAGTACTGGGAACACAAGTAGATAACACTCTGAACTTTCACCACCAAATGTCCACACTGGTATTGAAAGCCTGTGTTGTGCACATCATAAGTCATGCCATCATATTGAGATCTTAGGATTGTATGACAGCATTGTAGTCAAACCTCATCATAACAATAATAGAGTATAATGCTCTCTTTTTTATGTACCTCATCAGACACATGTAGCAGCTGGAGAGACCACAGGGCTTTCCCAGCAAGATAAGTCAGGGCCTACAAACCCCGTCATGATGTATGTGGGTAGATTAAAAGCCATGTCACTGTAATCTTTATTATATAGTATGACGTGACTTCTGCCTGGTTGCCAGGCCAGTCTCTGACCCTTCTCTGTTGGGAGTACAGCATATAAAAATCTGATATAACTGATAACATCAGCAATGTCTGTTGAGGAGAATATAACAGTGTCCCACATACTGGTGTAAAATGGGATCTGTAATGTCAAGCAACAGCTCACTTAGACACACAGTTGACTGCAGTGATAATAGAACCCCTACCTATCCAAGTACACTGACTACAGAACACAGTACTTCACACAAGTGCCACAGCTCAAGTCTGACGTGGAGTGTGTCAGACACAACTTTATAGCTGATGACGTCAGTAGCATCTGGTGATGAGAATATGACAATGTCCCACAAAATACTCTCTGTAATATCAAGCAAAAGCTCACACACACAGTTGACTGCAGTGAGAATAGAACATTTACCTATCTAAGCACACAGATCCAAGAAGTCCACAAGGTTCAATGAGCAAGATCAAGCCTTGACAAAATAACATGGGTAGGGTCAAGTGTGTTGAAAGTCACCTAAGTCCCTGTGGATATGGTCCATGCTGATTCCTTTCCTAGCCCTGCAGATAAGCCTTTTTAGTCATATGGGTCAATATTTGTAGTTCTTCATGTTACCAGATTGATGTGCATTGCATAGCACACAACATTTTGTACTGTTGCTGATGTATGTGTGGGAATAGTACTGAGACACCCGGGTTACAGTGCTTGGGGGTGTGGCAACAGATGGATGTATTATAAATATGTGACATATTGTTAGATAGGGCCCACAGTTTGTAATGTTTACACATGTAATTTCATGTCATACACAGAGAATGAACAGCAAACAGCAGTAATACAGCATAATATGTACATTTCCATGGTGCAGCATGTAGTGGGTTTGTATGATGGTTGCAACACAACCAACTGCAACAGCATCTACAGTGATATCAATTCATACAAGTGTTATTTGTACATTTATTAATTTTGGATGTAGTGCAACTAGTGATCACACAACATGTCATGATTATTGCTTGCAAATATACAGCTCTGTCATAGATTTCTGTATTTGTTGGCCATTCTTAATTTATCTGAGCAGTTATTAGAGACATGCAGTGTGTAAGCCATTCTATATCATTGACTTTAAAATGTCTGAGGATATTAAGTGGAAATAGTATCATATGCAGTTGCCAAAAAATGAAGCGCAGGTTGGATGTTGAAGAACACAACCTGAGACTTGTGTGCTGCTTACCTACATTTTGAACCTTACATCTAACACTTTGTAGATCTAACCTGACACACCCAGTGGAAGTAAGTCAGCCTGCAGTGCTGTTGTGTTTTCCTTCTCCCAACCACTAATCATTCACAGTTGCAAGCCATTAAAACAAACACTGAGAGAGTGCCTGTACTATGTTTACATCTCCCATACAGCTCCAATTTTTGGGTATTCATTAATTCTAATGAGTTCATACCTTATCTGCACTTTCACCATGCTAACAACCTTGAATCTACACCATATAAAAAGGAAATCATGTAAGTATGCAAACTGCTGGTGAGGTGGCTTGTTTATGTTGGGAAGGCTGTTGATAGCACTATTTCTTCAGGATATATCTGTACAGAGGAATACTGAACATCAGAAGGTATGTTTCCATTTGGTCAGCTACACACTGCATATGCTGAAATGTATTTAAGAAAGATCTGAAGCAAAGGCTTTTACACTTTTATCTGTATGTATTAGTTAGAAGTGTATTGATGGCATGGGCATGTTTGCCAAGCTATTTCATAGGTTTACATGACTGCCAATAATTAAAAATGGAATCCTGTGTGATAAATATGTACAATGTTTCAGGAATAGCACTTTTAGAATTTCAAAGATGGCTTGTTAGCAAAATGTGTCATTTTCCTGTTCTTTTGGGGGGTGAATTACTGTTATGGCACAAACAAGGATATGTTGCCCTCGTTACTCTCTTTGTTTTGCATCCTGGCTGTTGTCTATATTTCACATCTGTAGACTGTTCTATGTTTCTACAGGGGATACTACTTAGTGACTAGCTCTTCTGTTTTAGCTAGAATAAAATATTCAGTACTTATGAGATATGTGTATTATATTTCAGTTGTCTTTTAGGACACCTAGAAAAATGCCATACAGGTGTGTTAATCCTCAGAGAACCCCCCCCCCCCTTCACTGATGCTGAGAACCAGGTCATAGTGGATGCATTAAGGCAACACTGTGCTTTTCTGCTGGAAAGGGGACAGGGAGATATGGCATGTAGGATGCAAATTTGGCAACAGATAGTTGCAGATCTGAATGCTGTGGGTGGCCATGGCAGGACATACAAGCAAGTGCGCCACAGGGCCACTGACATGATCACATCTGCACACAGGAGAGCAGCTGCAGTGGGATGTGGCCAGATGGGTACCATGGGAGGGCCTGCTAGGCAAATACCAATAACACCCATTGAAGTGTTTCTGGACAATATCAGGAATCAAGACAGCTCACAAGAGAGTGCAGTACAGCATGCCCTGGATATGGGAGCAACAGTGTCAGAGAGAGCAAGTATGTCCCAGGAGGAGCTTCCGGGTAGGCTTTGGTATCTCAACAGCTGAATACTGTTGTATAGTAAAACAATTGAAATCAGGTCTATATTGCAAAATTGAAAAGACTTTACCATGAACGCTCACATGAGCGAAAATACCGGTAATCAAAGTTGCTATTGTGGGGGGGCTGCACCCCCACACACTCCCGCTAAATATATATTCTAACTCCGTGGTTGCACTACAGTGAGGAAAGGGCAAATATCCCACTCCTCACTGTAACACAACTCCATAATCACAGTTTCAATTCCCGGCATTTTTGCTCATGTGAGCGTTTGCACTAAAGTCTTTTCGTGCATCTAATATAGACCCATTGAAATCAATACATTACTTCTGTGTCACATGTATTTTTTTTTGGGGGGGGGGTTAAAGATTGCTGCATTTATTAGCGTAGGTTTGAATTTACAGCCACATTCTTGTTGAAAGTATACTTAATGGATATATAAAGGGGCAAAAGTATTACAATTATGATGATGTTGCTCTTACCTCCTGCTTAACGTCTTCCAGGACAGTCTGAATTATAGGAGAGAATCTCCTCTACAGACGGTAAGTCAAACATTTTTATGTTAGTACTGCTGAGCAAGTTAAAGAAATACTTTATGTGCACTGTTGATGTCAGCCCTGTTATGTGTATTGCTGTACTGTCTGAAATAGTGGTGACACTATTACTTTGCTAGCATATATTGCAGTATAGTAGTGGAGGTATTAATGTATTAATTTGTTTGCTGCTTTTTATCACAGGTGATCATGATAGTGGGAGTGTGGGCCCTCTGCCACCTGATGTCAGTGTATCAGCAAACTCTGATGATGATGATGATGATGGCCAAACTGAGGCACAGTCAGGGGGTGCAGAGGTTGAATCTGATACTGAGGTTGACATACAGCCATCCCATGCAATCCTACTGGACATAGCCAGTAGGCCTATACCTACCCATTCTAGTCAGGCCACAGATATTGGACAGGTGGAGTGCGAGGAAATTGATCAGGGAAGTTTGGCTACTGTGGTTTCAGTGCCTGCTAAGTTTGACCATAACCAAAGTGTGGGTGAGATACCATGCAGAAGGGTTGATGGGGGTGCTTGGAGGGGGCCTGCTGTCCATCCTCCACCTTGTGCAGGTGTCACTTTGGTGCCACTCAACATATGTTTAAGGCTATCATGGAGGCACAGCATGGTCCCATAGTTGCGCCAGACAAATACTCAGGGTTGTAGATGTGGCACAGTCCGACTTGTGTGACTCCTTCCTCCTTGTTACCAATTGAATGGATCGGATGAATGACATGTTGAAATGAATGGTGTCTGTGATGGAACTTCTGCTGGGAGGGGAATGGCATTCACGTGGGGGTAGATCAACCACATCATCTGCTGTCAGCCAAGCATGCCCGATCACTCTCTGAGAGAGGTAATACTTCCACTGCTCCATCATTGAGTGTGCTGTCCACACCCAGGCATGGCAGGCAATGGGGTCATGGTCCTGAGCATCCTCCTAAATAGAACTAGTAAAAAATAAATTCCAGTGTAGCCAGAAGTAAAAACCACAGCGACTTTAATGATCCATACATAAAACAATAAAAGCATATATTCACATCTGTAACTGACTAAGCGCTTTCACCCATTAGAGGGCATCCTCAGAGTCAGTTATTTGATTGTTACAGATCGTTTATAAAGAGACTTTCAATTTAACATTCTCAAATGAGAAAAAACTTTCAATTAAATAATTGTGATAGATAATTATTCTGTTAGTTTCACATATATTAACCCTTCATGGTTAAGCCACCAATTGCAGTTATAAATCATTTGTGAATTTAAATTCTAGTACATAACCGAAAATAAATAGTTTTATAAAAAACACCTCTATGTGAGATATGACATGTATGTGTTTTTACTGTATAAAAAACAGATTCAAACCACGTTTTTCTAAGAATAATGTTCTAATAATAGTATTCTAATAAATTTATTTAAAAATGCTATATCAGGAGAGCCCTATGTTTTAAGATGCAAGCCAAAGAGACAACATCATTAATGCCAGGCGAAGTACTGGCATCCAGTCTAACTTGCCATAAACACTCCTTTACTTCTAGCATATTCTGATAATCACCCCCAAAGTCTTTTTTGTATATCCTATCTATAACAAAAAATATAAATTTATTGAAACTTGCACATCTTTGGCTATGAGTAAATAAAGAGTTTGTTGCTTTTTTGTTCTTAATGTCGCTTACATGCTCCAATATTCTTTGTCTCAATTTTCTAGTTGTCATTCCTATATAGAAAGCAGTGCAAGATAAACAGGTTGCTGCATATATGACCATACTGGTATTACAATTACAATAGCCAGGACTTGCTATTGTTCTTTTAAAATTTCCTAATGACACATATGGTCCAGCATTAATAAACTTACATGCCTTGCAATTTCCACACTTAGCCATCTTAGCTGGTCTAAGGCTAGTTGGTTTTGGTTTCCTTTCCAAAAGTTCTTTGATATTTGAACCTCTACTGTTTATAAATCTTGGGGGCCCCCCTAATATTTTAATAATATCTTCAGATAATATGCTTTACCAACCTGTTTGAATAATTTCCTTAAATATTCCTGATTTTTCATTATAAGGTAGTACCAAACCTACATGGGAACTATTAGATGCTTGCTTTTTCTTCGGGGTGTTGGCCGTTCGAAATTCAGTATCTAACAGAATAGGTTTAAAATCTACACTTCTTCTAGTTAATATTTCAGTCTTAGTCAACGTTAACAAATCCATAGGGTATCCCCTCTCGGAGAACAAACCAATCAGCATATTCAACTCTTCAAGAAATGTTTCATCCTCACTAGTTATTCTGGATGCCCTGATCATCTGGCCTTTAACTAAATTCCTTTTCATATAGTAAGGATGGCAGCTCATAAAGTGCAAAAAGGAATTACTATATGTCTTTTTCCTATAAAGACTTGAATGTAATTTCCCTTCTTTTATATATAAATGTAAGTCCAAAAAATTAATGGAATTTTTTCCAACTGTACTGGTAAACCTTAAAAATGTAGTGGTTGTGTTCAGATACTTAATAAATTCATCTAATTCTTGGCCATTACCTTTCCACAAAAGTAATATATCATCCAAGAACCTCAAATAAATTAACATCTTAGAAGCATAAGGTGAAGACAACACATATTGGACTTCCCAATCAGCTAGCACTAAATTAGCGTATATGGGTGTACATTTGGCACCCATTGCTACCCCTGTAAGCTGTTTGTGGAATTCTGCTTCAAAGTGGATGAAGTTGTTTTCTAAAACCATCTCCATTAAATCCACCAACAAAGTTCTCTTAACTTGATGCAAATTACCATATTTCGATAAGCTCCTTGAAAAACTTTCAAGGCCCTTATCATGTGGTATAACAGAAAATAGGTTTATAACATCCACTGTTACAAAACGAAATTCTCCTAAATCCACAGTGGTCAGACTTCTCAAGCACTCAAGACAGTGCCAAGAATCTTTTAATATGTGTGGCACTTTGCTTAAAACATTTTTGCATATAATATCTACATATGCAGCTAAGGGTTCTGTTTTAGATCCTTTTGTCGCCACTATTGGCCTAACGGGGGGATTGTTCATGCTTTTATGTATCTTTGGAATCCCAAATAGATTAGGCATAACAAGGTGTTCAACAGATAGGTAATCAAATTCATCCTGATTAATTATACCTTCCATTAAATATTCATATAGTTGCCAATCTATTTTGGTGTAAGCTTTTTGTACTTCAAACTTAGATACTAAACCATAGGTATCACCCTCTTGCAACATTTTTTGCATGTTCCATGTATATTCAGTATTTGTCATAATAACCACCCCTCCTCCTTTGTCAGGTTTCATAACTCTATAATGGTGGTTGTTTACAAGATCATTTAGACAGAACTTTTCTGCTAAAGTTAAATTGCTTGGAACAGCTTCCCAAAGAGCATTTGTTCTCCTTATTTGTAAGGTACAGAGTCTTTCAAAAGCTAAAATTAGAGGATTATATGGTGGAATAAATGTACTGCTCCTTTTGGGTATAAGGGTTTGTGCATCTCTTATAACCTTTGGTTTACTTTCAAAATATATTTTTAGGTTCATTTGTCTAGTGTATAATTTCAAATTAATAACCATTCTACCCAGATCTTGTCTAAAATTGGGCACAAAAGCGAAACCTTTTTTCAATAATGATAAATGATCTTTGGACACCCCAAAATCTGAATAGTTATATATGCTGAACATGCCATCACTAATAATTACTGGACACATTTCACTATCTCTGTTTCCTTTTAAATTTTTTGTCAAATCAAATATCTGTTCTTCTTGATTTTGTAATACTCTTAACAATACCTCTGGTGACTTAACAGGGTCATCTGGGGGCAAAATAGGCTTCCATATGTCAGATGCAATATACTTTCCAATTAATGAATCCTGTTCTATCTGTAATTCCAATTCCTGTTCGAATTGTTGTTCAGGTGATTTGTCCTCTGATCTCCCTTCCCCCTCCAATTGCCCCCTGTCTGGTTCTTGTGCCAGTGCGGTTTCCTCCCTTGATCATCTGGATAATATTGATTTTTCTATTGTTGTTGATTGTAATTTAAGTTCCTGATCCGGTCTGACCACCTTAAAGGGGGAGGATTTTCTAAAAAAAACTTCTTCTTCCTCATCTCTATCCATCTGTGTATCTTCCCTCTCCTCTACTTCTGACCGGTAGGTGTCTCTCCTGTTGTCCACCTCACCTGAGGTACCTCTTGTGTTAGGTTTTGGATATGCTCTATTTTCAGTATATTCATTGGTGTCCCTAACAATTTTCCTTTGTTTCCTTTCCATACTTGTGTTGACAAATTTGTCTAAATCTGCCTTAATTTTATCAAATTTGTATTTGTAACTGTCAAATAGTAAATCAGTCACAATACTTTGTTTTAGTACAATCAGTTCCACCTTCAACAGCCCAATTTTGTTATTGTTTTCCCCAATTATAATTTTCATAAGTTCTAATCCAGTTTTGTCGAACAAATCAAGCATTTTCAAGTAGGCCTCAGTGTTGGCCTCTATTCCCATAGGTATCTTGTAAATCCTTAGGCCCCTAGGTACCTGTTTGAGTTCCAGGGATCTTTCTAAAAAAACATTATCCATTTGTAAAGATTTATACTTCTTAGCTAGTTTTTCAAATTTTTGTAGCTGTTCATTCAAACTTCCCTTATCAGCATGTTGTGGTCTGTTAGTCACCTCACCAAACTTTGAGGAAATGAGAAAATTATTCATATCAAAATTAGTATCTTCTCCTCTGTTTTTCATGTTCTTTCCCCCTACTCTACTAGCATAACTACAGTGGGCAACCTCTCCATGTGTGTTATTATCATTATTACTTTTTTCATTATTGGTCCCTGGTGGGGTATGCATAGTAAACAGTTCAACTTGAGAGTCTGTAATAGTCTCATTCCTACCTGCATCTTTTTTTGTCTGTAGTAGAGAAATTATTTGTCTGGAAATATCTAGATATTGAACCATCAGTTGTTCCTTTACTAAAAATATATAACTTCTAACACTAAATAATTAATCCTTTTTTGTATGTGAAAAAATAACCAAACAATCAGGTTCACAGTAATTAAGGGTTTGACTCTGCAGTACAAGCCGCTTCAACCCAGTGAGAAAATGAATTAACAGGTCAAATCCCCAAAAAAAACAAAAGAAACTTATAATGTATCGTATTAAATAATAGTGGTTCTAAAAAATGTTACTTAATGAAAATCTTTTGTAAACAGAATAATCAAATGTCTTCAAAACAAAAAAAAAAATATATATATATATATATATATATATATATATATATATATATATATATATATATATATATAAGAATATGAAAAAAACACCATAAATTGTTCAGGGACGGCTTCAATAAAAAACATAAGTGTTGGATGTATACAACACTTTTTATAGTTCAACACAATAGTTTCCAAAGCTTATCAATTCAGTTGATAATTACACTTAAGATCGCCTTTATAAAACAAAAGGCCACACTACTAGTCCTTATAATGTAAACAGTTGACGTTTTCAAAACCGTGACATCAATTTGTTTCTGTGAAGTCCGTAAGTTCACAAAATTAAGAATGTATTTTTAATGTAAACACGTTCCAATACAGCTCCAAGTTCCTTTTGTTTAAAAATCATTTCAAAGTCACTACAAATATTCCCGAAATCCGTAATGTCTCATTGAGGTAAAGTTTCTAAATGAACCAACATGCAAAAAGATGAAAAATGTTCAGTGAGGCTTTAAGCTGTCACAGGAACACTCATAGAAAATACTGAAGTTAACCTTAATTACAAGCCTTACAAAAATAATACCAGGAGTAGTATGATTCAAGGTAACAATATTCTCCTAGAACTTGTAGGGCTTGTCGCTATTGCTTAATTTAAACAGTGTTCTCTTGCAACGGGTATAATCGCAGAAAGGCTTGGTGTAAGATAATGTCACAAACCATACTCCATTCAACGACTGAGAGAACAATAAAAGCACCTTACCAGTGTCAGGATAATGTCTGTAAACACCCGTTTGAATAAAATTGCAAAATGGATTGTTCAGTCCTTAAAAAATAATCAAGGAACTAGCAGCTTTTTTGAAGCGCCTTTCGTAACGTCAATATGCGTGATACGTCGATCACCCAGAGGAACCTTTGTTGGTGCTAGTAACCTCCAACTCTGAGTTACGGGAGAACCAAGGCCAAGAGAAATCAGGAAGAAAAAAATCTTTCAGGTCCTTGGTACGCACGTGTCCAAGATGAAGTAATCCAAGATGAAAAGCAACACTTGTAAGGCGACAATAAACAGTTATAATCGCCCCTAGAACACGGATGGTTACACTCAATTCATTGAGTGGGTCCCTTTAAGACAAAGCAATTTGTAGACACTTCGATTGGCTATTCAGCCCCACAAACAAATCGTAAAACAATTTTTTTCTAAAAAGCCACCATATAGGAGAGCAACTAATACTCTTGTTCTCTCCTTATTACTCAGAACCACGTGTCGTTGTGCAATATCCTTTCAGGCTACAACCAGAGCACTAAAACCATCATTGACATAGACGTAAATGAACTAGTAAAAAATTAATTCCAGTGTAGCCAAAAGTAAACACCACAGCGACTTTAATGATCCATACATAAAACAATAAAACCATATATTCGCATCTGTAACTGACTAAACACTTTCACCCATTAGAGGGCATCCTCAGAGTCAGTTATTTGATTGTTACAGATCGTTTATAAAGAGACTTTCAATTTATCATTCTCAAATGAGAAAAAACTTTCAGTTAAATAATTGTGATAGATAATTATTCTGTTAGTTTCACATATATTAACCCTTCATGGTTAAGCCACCAATTGCAGTTATAAATCATTTGTGAATTTAAATTCTAGTACATAACCGAAAATAAATTGTTTTATAAAAAAAAACCTCTATGTGAGATATGACATGTATGTGTTTTTACTGTATAAAAAATCAGATTCAAACCATGTTTTTCTAAGAATGATGTTCTGATAATAGTATTCTAATAAATAGACTTCATCCAGCAGACATCAGTCACATTCAGGCAGCAGCACTGCATCTGATTGTGGGAGTGGACATTCCAGTGCATGAACTTCCACCCTTACCATGCTTGGCTCATACCTGTCTGACATACCAAGACACACAGCCAACACAGTGCTAGGCTGTGTTCATGCAGACAATCACACACCAATTTCACCTGTTGCACACCTACAGACACACACACAACAGTTCTCATTTTGCCTCACTGGCCATTTGTTGGTGTATCCAACTGTCTGCCTGCTTCTCTTTCTTACTCACACACACACACTCGCAGATGTTTTTTGTCAGCCTAGGCTTCCTGCCCCTCCATACAACACCCTGTGCAAGTGATGATAACTGTGCCATACTCCTGTTTTCTATCTTTTGGATTCAGGAATACATAGGCTTTCTGTATGATGCTCAAAGTGTATAGCTAACTTAGTGCTTAGTATATCTGCATTTGTGGTTTTGAACTGTTAATTGTACCTTTGATATATATTGGCCTAAGAAAGTTACACAATTGATAGCTTCAAAATTTCCCAACCTTATATTGAATGATCCTGTGAGGGTTGTGAAGTCAGAAACTGCAATGTGTATCATTACTTTCTAACTTCTCTCTTTAATGATCTTCCAGTACAAAAGTATGGTGCCAAACTGAGGGCATGCAGTGACCATCACTACTTTTGAGAGGTATGATTGTGCAAATCTTTGATGCCTGAGGCCTACTATTTAGTAATGGACACATATAAGTCAAATATGTTTCTGCTGTCACGTTAAGGGATTTTCTGTACAAATCTGCCACCTTTTACTTGCTTATTGGACCAAGTAATGAAATACAAGGATATGCCACACATTCATATTTTTAATCAGTACACTCTAGGTTCAGAACTTATGTTGTAAATTCAGCAATTGCCACAGTTTTAGTTCAGGGCTGACTCTGTCTGATGCAAACAGTACAAATCCAATACATGGAGAGGTAAAGATTGTGTGAATTGCCTGGCATGAATGGTATTGTATGTACGTGAGTAAGAGGAAGGTTTTAGGCCTCTAGGTGGTGAGTGATATTGAGCACACCTATGTCTGCCTACACCCACAGCAACTGGTGGTTCTCCCTCTGACTCCTCCTTTGCCTGTGGCTGTGGTGACAGTGATGGGATGTGTGTCCCTTCCCCTTGCTGATCCTGCTGAAGCTGTTTTCTGAGGATTACATTGTGTAGCATGGCACATGCTGTGAATATTTCTGTGCATGTCCATGGATTGTACTTCAGGGCTCCCACAGATGTATCTAGACACTGGAACTGTGACTTCAACAGCCCAAATGCACGCACTATGATATTTCTGGTTTGAGCATGTGGCTCATTATGGTGTTCTTCCATGGGTGTGTGTCCATTTCTGATGGGTGTCATCAGCCAGGATTCCAGTGCATGGTCTGCGTCCTCCAGTAAAAGACCCTTGGGGATATCCCCTAGCAAACATCTGGTACAGTTGAGAGGTGTGCCAGATATGTGAGTTGTGGTGACTGCCAGGGTTGCCAGCATACACGTTCAAGATTATTCCCTTGACATTACTGGCAACTTGGCAGTTGATAGAGTGATAACTCTTTCTGTTTATGTGGAGCTTAACCTGTTCCCTGGGTGGTGCCTTTATTTCTATATGTGTGCATTCTATAGCACCCAGTACTTCAGGGTAGTGTGCTACATGGTAGAAGTGCATATTTTTGGACATCTCCTCAGAACTACTGGGAAAATATATGTGGTAACTGGCATGTTAGAGCATAGCATTCAGCAAATGGTGGAGAAATCTGGAAGCTGATGCCTATGACACCCTCAGCATGTCCACTGTTTGTCTCTGAAAAGTACCTGTATTTAAGATTCTAAGGGTTACACATACCTTTATCTCCACTGGGGTGGGTTCCCCTCAGTTAGTTCTGAGTTGAGGATGGTAGAGGTTGCAGAGTTCCTGTAGTGTGTCCCTGTCTACCCTGTATCACTTTACTATGTCCACATCATGTAGGTTGTGAAAAGTTAATTGGGGCCTGAAAACTCTTCTCCTTCTCAGCCTAGACCTATTAGCAGTAGCTGCAGCTTTGGCTTCAGCCTGTAGCACATAGAAATGAATTAAAGCAGCAGCAGCCCCTAACATTCTGTCTGTGGAGACACCTGTCTATGGTTGTATTCCAAAAGTCTTGGAATTCACAGGAAAAACCAGCACAGAGTCTACATGGATTCTTTATAGCTTGTTGAACAGTTCCACCATGTTGGATTGGCTGATTAGCATGCATTTCAGCTGCTTATGTTGTAATTGTTATGCCAGGGTATTTACCTTATTTGTGTGTGTGGGGGGGGGGTCTTTTCACAGTGTTTACTGAATCTAAAACAGTCTGTGGCCATGACATGCCCACTGTAAAAAATGACTATGCAAGCTTGTGTCTTACCTGAATACTCAGGATAAATGATGTAATCTATATTCTAAACATATATACTACTTTACATAAAACAAAAGCAAAAGCCAAGAAACACGGCTAAATCAAATAATTTTATTACAAATACGATAGATACGGTAAGCACTTTCACACTCTAAACAGTGCTTTGAGTGTGAAAGCACTTAAATCTATCATATTTGTAATAAAAGTATTTGATTTAGCCATGTTTCTGTCCTTTTGCTTTTGTTTTATGTGAACATTTATTTCGGTTTATTGCACAGTTCATTCCTGGAGGGGTATTTATTTTAACATTCCATATATACTACTTTACTGCTAACAAACACAAACATGCAGCTATGTAATTTCTTTGGGAAGGCTCATTCTGAAAGGAATTATTTGAAGTCATATTGCACATGGTCTAAAACATAATAAAGAAGGATACTTAGAGTAAAAGTTCCTGGAAATATCTTGTCATCTAACTGGAGGAAAGTACATCAAAGCAAGGTGATTTTTTTAAAATTCTGCATTGAATAAAAGAAAGAAAGAAAGAAAGGCAGAAAGTAAGCTTTCTAGACTTGCAATTAGCAGTTTTCTGTGCTGTGAAGTACTTTTACTCTGAGTCCGATGTGGTGGACAGGCTGAGGGACCTCAAATAATGAGAATAAAGGAAGTGTCTTGTGAAATGTCCAAGAATAAATATAATACAAAGCAAAGCAGGAAGGTAAGTAAATCCAAAAAGTATAAAAATAAACTTATGATTGCATTACTGACTGACAAAAGCATAAGTGGAAGCAAGGAAGCTGGGACAGAAAACCAGTATGAATAATACCAGAAAACTTGAACAAAGTAATGACCACATAAGAGACATCAAGGACAGGATAATGACAAAAGGTGAATAACTTATTTTGGGATGATCTTGCTGCAGGTATCTTAAGATGTGCAGACAGACAATCGTTATCTTCACAGTTCTTCAGGGGAAATTATTACTGTCAGATCATGACACAGATTAATGTGTTACACTATTAAATATCCTGCTGTTACACAAGTGATCTTGAAATCTTATGATCTTAGTTTAAAACTGAAGTGAAGCTATCATCTCAATGGCTTTTTAACTGCTGTATAAGAAATTAGCTAGTAGCGCAAATTAATTTCCTACCATCTTAATGACCATACAGCAGAATTATAGGACAGACTATTATGGCAATCATATAATAAATACATAAAGCGGTTGACACACATAATTAAGAGAAGAATGATGTGACATTGCTTAACCTTCAAGACAATAAATGGCTCATATAACCTGATGTACCAATATTGAAGACAAACTGCATATTTTAAAAAGGGATGAACAAGAGGGCAAATGTTTCTTCAAGAGAGATGGCAAAATAGAAGATGCATAATGACTTTTACACAAAGTTAGTAGTTCAGGACTAATTGAGGGGCATGTCAGAATACAAACAAGTTATTCGCTTAATTGTACTGCAGGGCATTGAATCTGATGAGTGATTGTTTATCACTGTAGTTAGCTATACCATCAAGTAATGTAATATGTGTCTTGTTTAATAGTAGCTATGTGTTTCAGCAGACTGGACCTATACATTGCATATTGTAATTGTTATATATGTCATTCTTTAACAGACTTCTGTTAACAACTTAATATAAAGGAGATTAGACTAGTGAATTTATATATCATAGTTAAATTAAGTGGTTTCTTTTTGTGAGTGTATTCCGGGAGAATGCAGATTGTGTGCTGTATCTTGAATGTTGTATTATGAATGAAGGCCTTTGTAGTCAGTTATGTTCTACAGGAGATGTGGGTGTGGATCCCACGTATCATATTGATTTGACTGTACTGGTCATGTAAACAGAAGAATTTGAGTTTTCTATGTGCTGTGACACTCTCAATGGCAAACAGAAAAATACTGTAGGAAGTAATATTCATTGCACAACTTTTTGGATATATGTGGTAGATTTATAATTGTTCAGCTACTGTATGCTTTTATCAAAGTATTTTATTTTGGAACCTCATGTATGAACTATTTGTCTCTTTTTCCCTGCAACCAAATCTTTCCCATACAGTAAAATTTTCAGAATATTGTGCTATAAAACATTAGGTCTAACGGACCATTATCTGAAAAGGAAATTTAGTTCTTCCATTTTCATCAGGTTTCAAGGAGTTGCATTCAGTAATATGGTTTAGCGTAATTGTATGGGTGATTCATTGTGTTTAAAATTTTAGTGAAGCAACAGTTGTGTTTAGCATTCCTGGAAAAACAGAATACACATAAAAGTTGCAGCAGCTGAAGAAATGTTTCCCTGATACTCCATCTCTGCTTTTAACATATGTTGAAGAGACATACTAGTATAGCAGGTAACACAAGTTTGTGACATTCTGGGGTGAGAATACATGTTTTTAGAATTATTTCACTTCCAGTTCTGATATGTGTTTGACCTACCCATATATAATCTTCTATGTACTCAGAATTATGTGGAGTCCAGATATCAGTGTTTGCATTGCTTAATTGTTTCCTGTTTTCAGAACTTTTAGCCATTGTAAGTAATTTGGCCAAATAATAAAACAGTGTGTCACATTCACTGTTGCATGATGGTCTGTATACTGCTGATGGTACCTTAAAAAAGACATATGCAGTGTGACACCGCTATTGTTGTTAGAAAATAAATCTGCATATAGTTTGATGGACTTTCTTAAAGTTTTAGCTATATTATTTCACATTGGAAATGATAGATTTGTTATAGCTTTTCCATGATTTTATTATTAATGAGACTTTGGTTGTTGAATTACAATATTATACCTGTGCTACTGCTGGCGTAAGCCTGCAAGGGTTATCATTTTCAAAAATTATTTTCATTTGTTTGTGTTTCAATGCTTTGATATTTTGACCTATTAATACAGACAGCTGAAATAATGAACTCAATGAAAGGTGAATTATTGGAGAGCAGCGAAACTATGCATACAGTGGCTGTTGTCCAAAACTGAAAAAAAATATATAATCTTTATAATTAACTCCAGAACATGAAATGCTATGAAATTATTTAATTGGAGAAAACCTAACAGAGATCAATAATTTCAATGGGAAATTTTCTAGTTTTAAGTGTAAAAATGACCCCTGTTAGTGCATTCCTTTCATATGTTGTATCACATCATTCTAAATATTTTAAACTGTTCATTAAATGTAGTGGGAATATATGATTAGGCTATAGATATAATTTCCTTTCTAAACAAAAAGGGCAGCATTTATAAACATTAAGGGCTTCAATTATTCATAGAAGTCCCTCATCATCTAACAATCCTTCTGAATACGTTACATTAGATATTTGTCAGTAATTGTATTAAGCTATTTCTAACTTAAGTACTATGGCTTTAGCTACTTAAGTCCATAATCACATAAAACAGAGATACACTCATTGTAAATTTATTTTATTATCTAAATGTTTTATAAAATATATGTCTTACATTTCAAGTGTCTTTTTTTACTCTCTCTCCTCTGACAAATAATGCATACCAGAGATCTTTTTCATGCTTTGTTTCCCATCTCTACAATCCCATTTCAATTGCAAAATAAAAAAAAGGTATTTTGAATGATTTTTGAGTAGGTACATACTCATCTAGTTAACTGCACGGATTTAGTTTAAAAAGCAGCATATGTGTTAAATAACACCTACCAGCTGACATTTTCACTGCAGTGTGTCTAAGTCCTGCTAACAGAACTTAGAAAAACTCTTATTGCAGCTACATATCTTATCTTGTCTCTTACTTTTAACCATCTTTTTCCAGTATGTCTATTTTACTCTTCCTACAGAAAGCCTCATCTAAAGATTATTCTTGTGCCTCAGAATTTTCTTAAAATACCATCATCTGAGTTATGAGCTCTGATACCTACTACCAACATCATACTCTTCTCAGAACTTAAATTTTACAGTTTTTTCCATTCATTCTCATAGTCAAGATCTGTCAGCCTACTTCCCCCTCTAACAATATGCCCAAAGTAGAGTCCTACATCCTGTTCTGACAATATGCACACAGCAGAGTTTGTTTACAAACTGCTTTTCCCAATGAAAATGCAGCTACATGAGTCACAAAATATTACTGTAGAAGCCGGGGCCATTTAGCTGTCAACACATATTATCTACAAGCTAAACTTCTTCAGAGGAAAGTTGTACTGTTTACAAAAAAAATGTATATATACTTGGCAGTATATGGACTGAGCCTCACTCAAATGGTAGTGAGTCCTTAATGCTACAGCTGCTGCGAGCATTAATTAGTTAAAAGTGCCTGTCAGTAAGTCAGTGAAAGGAAACAAAAGAAATATGTCTCAACTGCCACAGAAGCAGACTCAGACTGAAATGAGGATCTGCTTGATGTGAATGGCAAAACTGAATAAAAAAGTCCATTGTATTAAGGGTATATATGGTAATATCCAGTATCGCCAGGCAACTGATGAAAAAGCAATGGGTAGCAGGTGTAGATAGGAACTAATGATATAACAAAGTGCTGCAGGAAAGAATTGGGCAATTTATGTAACTATGTATGTATATATGTTTGTTTTTTTATTTCTTATATGTTAACCAGGTAAGAGAAGGGGTCCAAGGACCCTTATCAGCCACATTTTAGCCTACATGGGCAAGGACAATTATACATGCAGAAAGAATTACAATAATGAACTTCGCATGACCATTAGCACATGTTAAACAGCACTGTCCAAGGCCAAGAATAAAGTTTCTATGGGACCTGACAATATCCCTAGCTGTGTTCTACATGAACTATAGAGTGAATTGGCACCTCACCTGTGTGCCTTGTTCAATCACAGCCTCACTTCAGGCTTTGTTCCTACCAAATGGCACACTGCTACAGTCATCCCTCTCCACAAAGGAAGTGCGACTACAGATCCTGAGAACTATCGCTCCATTAGCCTGATGAGTCTCATATACAAAGCTATGGAATCCATCATCATGGACCTAATAAACAAGGATATAGGGAATCTCCAAACTCTGGATCCCACACAGTTTGGTTTTGCAAAGGGTAGATCATGCCTGCTCAACTTGGACGACTTCTTTGAGTCAGTCACCAGAGCTGCGGATTAAGGCAAGGTGGTTCATACAGCCTACCTTGATCTGGCCAAGGCCTTTGATACCATTCTCCACTCAGGAATCATAGACAAACTCACTATGCTCGGCATCAACCCCTATATCACTAGATGGGTTGCAAACTGGCTCACAGATAGAACCCACAGTGTGAAAGTAGCTGACTCCAAGTCAGACTGCCAAACAGTCACAAGTGGAGTCCCACAGAGTTTGGTCCTGGTTCCTCTCCTGTTTGGTATCTACTTCTCTGAAGTCCAGGCCAACACAAAGGGGCTCTGGCTGACAAAGTTTGCAGACGATTGCAATTTGGGAGCTATTATTAACTCCCCAAGTGATGTTGACATCCTACAGAAATGCCTCACTGAGACCAATGACTGGTGTCAGTGCCATGGCCTTAAGCTCAATACCAAAAATGTGTCGTCATCCCCTTTGGGAAAAACCCAGTTCCTATGAATTATCACATCGATGGTAGTCCACTGAACACAGAAGGCATTATAAGAGATCTGGGAACACAGGTTGACAGCAACCTCTCTTTTGGCCACCACATTGCCACTCTGGTCAGAAAGTCCTTCTATGTGGCACATCTCATTAGTAAGGGTTTTGCATTCAGGAAGAAAGAGGTCATTGTCTCCCTCCACTCTTCCCTCATTAGGCCAATCATCGAGTACAATGCCCCATTTGGCATGTACCTCACTAGACACCTGCAACAACTGGAGAGGCCACAAAACTACCTCACAAAGAGGATCCTAGGCCTTAAACACTTGTCCTAGATGGACAGACTCAAAAAACTCCAACTATTCTCTGTGTGATATCGCCTACTTAGATGCAGTCTCTGCTTGACTTAGAAAGCCATGTCTGACCCAGCTCTGTTAGAAATGTTACATCTAAAGAAATCCCAATCCCTCCACACCACATGGACCTCAACCTCATTACCACAATCAACAGAATATGCTGGAGGGACAGGTTCATAACCCAGAGACTGCCCATGCTATGGAATAGACTTCCCATACATGTCAAACAGAGCACCTCACTTGCCCTTTTCAAGAGAAATCCTGATGAGTGGATAGGAAAAAGAAAATTCACCCCAGGGAGCCCTCGATTGGCTCTACTCGACAAAGGCACTGGGAACTAAGGTCGGGTGGCACAATGCCAGGGTAATCCTATGGGCTAGGCTTGTAGCGGCTCCAGGACCATTAGCCTAGTACACACCTATGAACCTAGGAAGCTATGACATAAAACACAATCACTTGATTAACATTTTGCACAACATTCTAGACTGCAGTATACAATAAATAATCAGAAATTTATGTAGAAGTGCAGAAAAGAGATACATACATTTTAAAGTGAATAATTTGTTGCCTAATTCAGTCAAAAACCAAAAAATGTGAATAGAACAGCAGTTTACAAAGTTTCAGCTTTCAAATGGTTCTACTGAAGAAGGCATTGGATAATATCAAAGGACAGAAGAACTCTGTAGAATGTCACTCAACAAGAGGAAATACATGAATTGCATCATGAATTACATCAAGAGCTAAGACAAGAAAAAACTTGGACCAAAAGAGAGTTTTTTTTACATCATTTTTTTTTTCATACCAAAACCTCCACAGTCACTTTTGTATGGATTTGACTGACTCCACAAACTGGGAAAGGAGCCAATACATGGAGGGCTGCTTAAACATGTGCTATGATAACTGCCTAATTTCATGGCAAAGGCATGGCCACTTAATCACTTGAAAAGAAAATCCATGCATCTCTCCTATGACAACAGAACAAAAAATCTTTCCAGATTTTTTTCTGTCTTTATTCCTGTGCAGGCAAGAGTCCTTCAATTCTGTTTGTGATGACTTAAAACAGAACAAGATTCCATTGTCTGTTTTGTCCTGCCAAATTGGTCTTTGAATGAAGGGAACAGAGCATATGTTTTTCCTGGATTACTCTTTGAATTTTTTTTCTGCATGTAGTTGAAAGTAGCATACCAAGGGATCTCTAAGTTACATGATAGCTGCCCAATAGAGGATGCAGTTCTACAGTAAACTCTCAGTTAACCGGCACCCTTGGGGACTGGTAGATGCCGGATAACTGTAGAGTCTGGTTGCTTGAGAGTTACTATTAAAAATAGGCCTGACTAATACTGTACCCTATACTATTTGTTTGGTTTGACTTGTTCTCATGTTGTGGAGAGAGGGAATGCATTCCTATCTTACTTTTTAAAACTCTAACAATGTAAGGAATGTTTCTGTGGGGGGAAACAGAAAGTGCAACTCATGAAAATTGTACTGTAGTTCTTCGCTATTTTTTTGCCAGATGCTTGAGAGTGCCAGTTGCTTGAGTTGCAGTTAACTGAGAGTTTACTGTATACAAGTAAAATTGCAAAAACAGCTTCCATCAGGTTCTCACCCAGCAAGAAGTCAGCAAAAAGAGGGAGTGTTCACATATGGAAGTTGAAGAAGGTGTTAGCTTATACATTCTCTAGGAGTGCGGAGGGATGAAGGCCTAAGTCAATGGATGACGAAGGTGAGTGACATGATGTTTTGAAAACCATAAGCAGACCTGTAAGAGAAGAAGTAAACATTACTCGATAGCCATGCCATTGCAAACTCCTAGTTTGGGGTGTCATGCACAGGTGTCTGATAACAGGAGTTGCAGTAGCTTGTAACTATGTGAGATGATATGATTGCCAAAGGAGGGAAGAAAGGTGACAGGAACATAAGCCTTTAGATGTTAATGAAGCTGCAGTAGACTTATTTAATGATGTGTCTGTGAAACAAGGATCCAGGTTTGCCTGGGGGCAGTGATAGTCTAAGGCTTTACCGGTAAGAGAATCATACAGTAAAGGGAATATAATACAGACATAGCCTATGTCTTCATTTCATTTTGTTTGATTATGTATAGCAAATACTTTACAAAACCGTGACATTTTTCTGTCATAAAGAGTGATACCAGGATGATTATTTGATTTTTTTATTTTTTTTTGTAAAAAATTCATGTATTTTTCTTTCCTCCTGTGACAGTTTAAAAATTGTTGTAATGCACAAATTGATGGAAGAGTTGCTTGATGTTTTCTTTTTCAATCCAAAATGTGAATATACTGAGGTACACCATCTTGGAGAAATGAATAGTATTACAGTGGGGGTTACCCATCAGTCTTTTTTTTAATATGTTAAACTGTTGTTAGGACTTTGTACATATGCAAAGCTAAAACTGGCAATGAATGGGAGCTTAGCAAATACTCTTTGGGATTCAGAAACATTTTTTTTTGTGGTAAGAAATTTTACATGCTGCCAAGGCACACACAGGGTAGGAGCAATTCAGAGACATATTGAGTGTGACTGTGGAAACCCAACTGCCTGCATAATATGCAAATGCCCAAATAATTATATGGTGTTGTATGACAGCATTATGTTGAGGGCACCACTAACTGACCTAAAGTCTCTCCACATGCATAAGTTCTGACATCCACTACCAACATTGCCCTCTTATCATAACTTAGATTTTACAGATATTTTCATAGTCATGGTCTGTCAGGCTACTTCATTCTCTGACAATATGGTTACAGCAGTGTCCTTCATCGCCTTACAATATGATGAGAGTGGAATCAACTGTCCATTTCACTGTTTCCTAGCCTTTTGCCCAACTTCCCCCTTCTGAATGGAATTATTCAGAAATGTACATATTTTGCACTGAGTAACTCTAATTCCAGAGTCACTGATTGCAGCTAAAATGTGAAGTTATGGGAGACAAACTGCAAAAACATTTATGGATAGCTTCTACACTTTTAAACCCATATATGCTACAGGGTGTTTACACTGCAAATAGTCATCGTTGTCTGTTGTCGCTCTCCGTGGTAACATGTCATCCATCTACGCTTAATGTACCATGCTCTGCAAAACACTGAAATTGTGGCTCTTTACCATATGCACAGAGGCATCATAAAGTAGCCTGTCAAGCTGTGTCATCCTCATATGCAGGCCTATGCGATGCATGGAGTATCTGTCTCTGTGGATACTAATGTGTACATGGCTTTGAGAATCCTCAAGGGATATTTCAATGACCAGCTGAGGATGTTGTGAATGTATCTCAAGCACCTGCCTTATGTATACTTTAGCAATACCTCAATGCCATGTTACAGCATGTGGGGGTTTAAATTACCACAGTGTAGGGGGCCAACACCATATGGGATTTTTTGATGTAGTCTGTCTCCTTGAGGTACTAGTTAGTCATAGAATGCATCTATATTTCAACAAAGACCACACCTTATTATCAGGGATGAAATTATATCATCTGTAAGGGTTTTCATTTTATCATCTGTCAGATTTTCTGTAAAGTAAAGGGGTATAATATAGATTGCATCCACAGGCCAGCATGGCAGTGCCCACAACTCATGCATAAGATAACGCATGTGACTTTCATCAGTGATTTGTGTGGGTTGATTCTACCCTGGCATATATTTTAATGATACCGGATATGCCCTGAAACTCTAGTTATAATGACACCTGTCAGAAATCCACAGACACTGGGAAATTATGTATAAAACTATGCCTTGTCAAAGACCAGTGTCATTGCTGAACAAGTGCTTGGGCTGCTGAAGGTCTGCTTCTGTTTCTTGGATGTATCTGGATGTGCCCTGCGGTATGACAGGTGTAGTAAGAGATTTTCAGTTGCTGCATTGTCACCAAACATTATTATACACAGGCAGTTACATTATGCCAGATGTATTCATGTGGAGGGAATCCCAGATTCATTAGTGTATGAGGAGACTGATGAGGAACCTATGGAAGAGACAGAAGCAGAGTAGGACTGTGCCAAATGAAGGCCAGTGCAATAGGCAGGGTTACTGGTTAGCATGCAGCATCCTGGTCATACCTGTGGGATGGAATAAGGTATTATATGAGACAGCAAGAATAATGTGATGCAAACCTGCACTCAGGCTGTGCTATACTATGTACAGAGTGGCCGCACTGTTCATTAGACATAGGCTACCCATGTAACAAAATATAGAAGTTAGGGTGAGTTATCTTCATAAGCACAAGTGGAGAGCACTAGAGTGCTACCTTTCATTGACAAGCAAAGGTATGTGTGCATGTGCTTCAGTAATGATATGCAATACGTTTGTGGGTTGGCAGACTAGGGTAGAGTGGCCAGTGGATGGAGTGCTGTCTCTATTGTTCCATGAGGTTGCAGAGGTTGGCAATGCAGAAGTATGACTTAGTGTTTGATGGGACATAGCCTTAGCAAATTTTGCAGCATTATGCCAATATTTTGTGGAAAGATCCAGGGCACCACAAGAGATGTGTTCAGACAATTCATGTTCCTATCCGACAGCATGCCCTCTGCTAGGAATGACACGGACATGGTCAGTACCATGCTGACAGAATAAACTGCACATTGACTGCAAGTTATAGCCCATATCATGGGTGGACTCAGCACAAACACTCTGCCTCTGTGAATGCCCATGTCACAGTGTAGTTCCCCCAAAACTAGATGGTGAAATAGAGTTAGTGGCACTATGTATGCCTGACTATGACCTCCCATTTCCATGGCGGAAGTCCCTACAATAGACAAAGGTGGACCAACCACAGGAACGGCATCGTCCATGTCTAGCTACGGAGGGGCACTTGCCATATGCAATTTTTTTGTGTTAGATGTTCGCGATCTTGCAGATGTGGCACATGCATTCACAAAGGTCATCACACAGACCACCTAATGCTCCAATCACATCAGTGACACTTTCATCATTGTCAGAATGTCCCTGTATTATGACCCTGTATGAATGCTGTGTTGCAACCACTGACACACTCAACTCATGGGGTGGAGCATATGCATCACATGTTTGGACAAAAGAACAATGTTTTAACCATGTGTTCTTGTATAGTGAAGCTTGTGACAACTACTGGGGAGTGTTACACAGGTGAAGCCCTCCCTCCTCAGATAGATATATCTGCATCTTCATGTCTTTTTGTGTCTTCTTGGGTTTATGGGTGGGTTGCACAGAAACAAACACTGTGTCTGTAAAATAAATTCATAGATACTCCATGGCTACTGAATTTCATGAACATTCTCTATCCTTGGCAATGACCTCCCTTAGGCAGCACTTCCATTCTTCAGAACAGCCATACTGGTCAATCGTTGAGGAAAATTGTAGATACAAATCCAGTTATGCAATTTATATTTAAAGCAAAATAGTGAGTCATGCTGCTTAACATACATGGGAGGATTGTTATTGAAGTTTGAAAGGTGCTGAGTTATGAACATATCCCTACACCATGTTTTATTTATCTGCTGGTGAAAATGCAGGTCCTTGGTTTTAATACTGATAGCAATATTGGACTTGCCGAGAAACAGGAGATCCATATCAGTCATGGCTCTAATGGCATGATAAGCAGAACAAAAAGCTTCCCTTGAAAGTCTTTAAGACACTGAAAAAAGGAATGGAGCTCCCAGCTGACTTTGTGGCTCAGGAACTTTAAACCTATGATGTGTTTGGCTAGGAACCTTTGGGTCTTTTTAGCTGTTTGATAGGTTTAGTGAGAGACATCCAAAAAGGGTAAGTGTACTCAATAATTTGGCTGATCAATACTGAGTATGTGAGACTGATTATCTTTTAGGACCTTGATAATATTCTTTAGGCAATTAACATGGATAAATGAGAAAATTTCCTAAGAACCATATTTTCCTGATGGCCAGAAGAGAACGAGCTGTGATACTACACGTTTTAGTATTTAGTAAGCCCATTTTAATACACCAAGAGTTTAGTAGGACAAGTTCATAATGGAGGGTTTGGGTATCATAGGCTGACAGGGTGACTTAATATCCACCACCATCATCATCATCATCATCATCATCAGTCTCCTTTTTCCCATTTTCTACATGGGGTCAGGATGTTGGGTTAACTGTCACCATCTCTGTCTTTTCAATGCTACTCTCCTGCCTTCTTAAACATTTATGCCTGAGTGTCACAGGTCTTCTCTCACACAATCCATCTAACTATTTGCTGGATACCCTTGTTTTCACTTGCCTTCTTTCTGTCTGTCTCAAATCATCCTTATCAGATTGTCTTTTGCTTTTCTGCATATGTGCCCAAACCACTATAATCTGTTCTCATTGACCCTTTCTGGAAATGGAGCTACTTTGGCTTCTGCTCTTATATTCCCATTTTTTCAGTGTGCATCCTACCACCCATCTCAGGCAGTTCATCTCCATCACCTCTAGCTCTCTCAGCTGCACTGCATTAACTGCCCAGGTTTCTGTACTGGTTACACCACATTTTTGTACATCTTACTTTTCAGCTTCTTTGGCATTCTTCTGCCACATACTAAACCTGACACTCTATGCCAGTTGGCTGCAGCCCTCTGCTTCTAGCTTTGACCTGCTCAGTCACACTTCCCTTCTCCTCAACCACCCCTCACAGATACTTGAAGTTGTTAACCTATTCCACTATTTTCCATTCTGTCTCGATTCTCAGCTTTTTCTTAACAAAACTATTTACTTCTTTTACAACTCAGTTTCATCCCATGTTCCCTCAGTTTTGCATTCCATTCCCTTTTCTTTGCTGCAGTTCTTACTCAGAGTCTGCCTATAATACCACCTTGTCTGCCTACAGTCATTTTGTTCATTTGTTCCTTCTGACTTATTTACTAATGTAGTCCATTACCAGTATGAACAGTAGTGGGCTCAGAGCTGAAACCCAGTGCATACCTCGCCCACTAGAAGCCCTTCTGTGAGACCAAACACTGTTCATACTTGTGTCACTGGTTCCTTGTACATAGCCTTTGCTAATTCTACCAATGTTTTTGGTACTTCGAATGAGTGCAGGACTGCCCAAATCACCTTTCTTGGGACCTTGTCATATGCTTTCTCCAAGTCCAGGAATGCCCGGATAGATTCTTTCCTCATCTTTAGCTTCTTATCCACTGTCTGTCTCACTGCAAACATCAGGTCAGTTGTGTTGCATTCTGACCTGAATCTGAACTGCTCATCTCCCATCTTAGTTTCTACATGTCTGTGTATTCATTTATTAATTATCCACTCCAGAGCTTTCTTGCAATGTAACATGAGTTTGATACCTCTGTACTGCTCTGCTCACAGTTGTGGATGTCCCCTTTGTTTTTGTACACTGGCACACGTATGCTTATTCTACAGTCATCTAGGATACACCTTTCTCTCCACACTGCTATGAGTACCCTCAAAAGCCATTTCTCCCCTATCTCACCCAGCATCTCTATCATATCTGCTGTGACCTCATCTGAGCCTGCTGCCTTGCCTGAATTCATTTGTCTTAGTGCTGTTCTTCCTTCTGTGGTGAGCTCCTGTTCTTCTCTCATTGTAGGCTGTGTCTGGGGCAGTACAGCTTCTGGGGGGTTTTCTTCATTCAGAAGCTGGTGGGAGTACTCCTTCCATCTACCTTCGATGTCCTGTGGACTAATGAGCTGGTTGTTGCTGGCTTCTTTCATGAAGGGAGTCTTCATTATCATTCTATCTTTGCCTTGCAACCGGATATATTTTCTTTGTGCCACCTACTGAGTTACTTTCCAGAAGCTGGTAGAGTGCCTTTTTCTTTGTTATTGCAACTGCTGTGTTAGCCTCTTTGTTAGCCAACCAGTATTCCTTTCTAGTCCGGTCTCCCAACTTTTACTGCACTCCTTCTTTCTTTTGATGACTTCCTGTACTTGTGCTTTCCACCACCATTTTTCTCTATGTACCTTATTTCCCTACCTGGCTTATCTGTTCTGTAGTCCTCACACACGTTGTCTTGAGGTGCTGCCATTCTTCTTGAACTCCACCTATTTCCTATTGTTCTTGAGATGCTAGATCATTGAGTAGTTCCTTGAACTGTTGTACTTTCTCTCCAGTCAACTACCAGCCTGGTCTGAGTTGACATTAGAGCCTTCTCTGTCCACTGCTTGCAGCTGAATATGGCAACCAATGGTTTATATAGTGGGCCAACTGTTTCCCTGAGGATGACTTTGTAATCACTGATTCTACTCCAGTTCCCTTTCCTTACTAAAAGCATGTTGGCCACTCTTGTGACTGTCTGTCTTTCTTAACCATGTGCTGGCTACTATCAAGCCATTTGTCCTTAGAAAGTCTATATTGGCCTCTCCTTCTTTATTCCCATTTCCCCACACATGTGGACCCAGGCTTCATATCCTGTTTTGTCTGTTGTGATACATGCAGTCAAGCTGCCAATTATTAACACTGACTCATATTGTCCTGCTTTATCTAGTAGGTCCTACAACTGCTATCTGAAAGCATATTTTCCCCTCACTATCACAGCCCTGCTTGAGATTATGTATAATGCCCTGTCATTAGGCTGGAGTCTGATTGCCTTGAATCTGTACGTAATTAAGATGACATCCTTCACTGTCTTCTGAAGCCTTTCCCTCAGCACAATTCTCATACCATTTGTAGCCTGTCCTCCTGAGTAATAGACTCTGAATCTCAAGCAATATGGCTTTGCTGCACTGCCCTTCCATCTTGTCTCTGGGATACATAGGATGTCCAGCCTCCTCCTTACCATCATGTCATCTAATTCTAAACTGTGGCCTGTCAGTGAACCTTCACTGAGTCTAGTAATTCTTAGTTCATGTTTAGTAGATTGATTTGTTTTTTGCCCAGTTTTTGCTCAACAGAGCTATCCCAGGTAACCCAAGCTGGCCATCTGGACTCTGGATGGCCTGTAGATTATTGACCCAGGCTGCTTGGCTTTATGGTGGGCACACACTGGCAAATAAGGGAACATATACCTCTTCCACTATTAGCATGGGTCTCTTGTGGAGGTTGGAGTAGGCTGACTCCTCAACCCAATCATCCCTGGCAAATATCCATGTCCATTTAGTGACTTTAGTCAACACAAATGAATCACCTAGAGTCATATTTTACATGTTCAAGTGGCAATCTCTGCCATGGTGCAAAGTCTGTGATCCATGTTCTCTGATCAAGAAGACACTGCACACCACAGTAGATGCCGAAAGTGATTGGTCTATAGAACACTTTCCCCTCTAGTGCAAAATGTGGAGTCTGTGCTGCTGCCCACAGCTCCATTCCTTTTGTTGAGTTTCAGATGTAGGGGGAATCCCAAAGAGGCACAGGGAGTATATGAAGCCTCTAAACAGGCATTGGCTGGTGCCATGGTTAGGATTGAACTTCGTACCTTGTGCATGGGAGGCTCAGACTTTAACCATTATGGCAACTGGTTTGACTAACATCTACCTCAGTATGCATTCATCTGCAAAATTTCATTAGCTAGATCTTGGTTCTTTATTTGGAGATCTGAGAAGTAAATACTAAAAAGGAAAGGTTCTACCTCAGAGCCCTGATGACTGAGGGACACTGATGGTCACTTTTAAATATTTTGATGAATCCCCCACAATTTGCCCTGTGTGTGTTCTGTCTTTCAGCTAATTTGCGATCCATCTTACCAATATGGATCAAATGTTATATCATTTAGCATTTGTATAATGCCAGCATAAGGAATGATGTCAAAGGCGTTAGCCAGGATAAGATACACTGCATTCCCTGTATGGCCAATATTTACAGCCGCCATAAAACTTTTGAAGAAATTTTGGTGATCTGATGTCTCACTTGATCATATGTCTTGTTCTGGCTATCAACAGTGCTGGCATCATTAATTACAACCTGCCAGGCATGGTCACAAATGAGCCGGTTAAACTTGTCATAGTTGATCATCTACCAGCTGTGGAGATGGAGAGCCTGTACCAAGAGGCAATAAACATACTTTAGAACTTTTACATCCCTACCTGACACAAGACTACTCAAATATAAAGTGTAGGCTGCATCTGTGGCAAGAACTATGTCCCTTGATGTACATATGTGAGGAAACTCACAGAAATATGAGTTAGGAATACTTTCCTTATGTCTTAATAGACTCAACCCCCCCCCAACACAAAAAAAGTAGAATCCATATAGAGTTGACATGAATGGCCTCTTGCAGTATTCCATAGATGAATATCATAAATATAACACATGGTACAGGGAAAACATATCCTCAGGTCATGTGTATCAGGGCAACAGGTCCATTAATGGACACATTGTTTGTATACATACAGAAAGTTACACCACAAAGACATAATTAAAGCATACCCTACCAAGACCAGAAAAACATCAGTAGTACAAGAGATGACATGTTTAATACCAGGCACTTAACTTCTGCTGTAGAATGTGTAATGAGGAGCAAAGAAATGTAAGTATTTGGGGTGTACATGTGAGGTTCTTAAGCTTGTGCAGTGTCTACAGTTCTTCTCATGGGCTTTTCTGTTGCCCTACATTCTCCTCTGTAACAAGCACACAAAGAATATTACTTACCAGTCACAATCACTTCCAAATTAATGTTTCAAACTATAAGGTTCCATCTAACAGGACTATCAGCTAGTAATATATGCAAAAAACAGATGCCTGCATAATCAACCATCACATTTACACAGTACTCAGTATGGTGAGTGGTTGTAGAAGTTATAAAGCTGTACATTTCCTCAGACAACTGTTATACCAGTAAACATTGGGCATGTCTGTGCTTAGCTTAGAGGTATTTATGCATTGTATTTGCATTCAGAGCAATACTAAGAAATAATAAATGCATTTAACATTAGTCTCCCACCCCATAGAAACATCTTATGACCTTGCCATGGAAATGTCCGTAAACAGTCAAAGTAAGACACCCTCTCACACAGCAGGGATTTACCTTTAAACAGCAACATAAATAAAGTTTGCGGAAATGCATATTTTCAGGAAAAATATCAGTCACTGGTAGAAACATCACCGGCTTGCTGGAAAACGGCAATAAAGGTTCCACAGATCCTCTGATGTTCACCACAAAAGATTTAATTCACAGCAACACTGCACACAGGTCTACATAAAACTTTACACACATAAATACGAAATGTTTAGCGCTTTCATCTGCTGAATGCAGACTTCCTCAGAACAATTCTTATTTAAAAATCCATAGTATTTAAACAGTATTTGGCGCCAAAAACTGTTTTGATAATTTAAAGGCATATACACAAATATATTGCACATCTCTCCATAATAAAATAATTGAAATAATTACTTGTACTTGTGATTTTTGAGCAATTTCAGTCCTCTCCATATTTTTTAAAAACTACTAAGATATATTCTGTTATAAATAGCATAAATATATATAAAAAACTACATAAAATATCCACTTATAAAATATCTCTCTATAAATACTTTTACATTATACTAATAAATAATAATAATAATTTAATACAATACTATTTAATTTATTTATATAAAATGATAAAAGGTAATATATTCCTTTGTATTAAATGCTATAAATTACATAAATAGTGATAAGTATAATATAGTGAGGAAAATGAACCCTATTTCCTAACTACCTATAAATCACATTTTTAAAAAAGGCTTAATATTTATGAAGTCATTCAATCCTGGTTTTCTTGTTGCATCTGTAAGCATCTGCCACCTGCTCTCTTTACAGGCTAAATTATTTTTCCAGTCTCCTCCTCTGGGATTCAAAAATTCCTGATCTATTATTGAGAATGTAAAATAATGTGTATCTCCTGTTTCTTTTATATGTCTATACAGGGCATTCTTCTGATCTTTAATTTTCATTCTATAATTATGTTCGTAAATCCGCTTATTTAATTTTCTCTCTGTCTTCCCTATGTAGAAGGCTGGACAGGATTTACATAAAGCTATGTATACAACCTGTTTTGTATGACAACATCCTCCCTTGCTCTTAATTTTGGTATAATTCGCATTTTCTAACTTTATATGTGATGTAGTATTGATGAATTGACATTGTGAACAATTCCCACATTTCCTAGTATGTGTGTCTGTGTTCCTATTGTTTTTTTCTTTACTGCCTGTCTTCTCTAATAATTTCTTGATGTTAGGGGCTGTCCTATATATTATTGTTGGTTTTTGCCCTAACTTTTCTCTAGTGACTCCAGTCACAGTGATGATGTCCCAACATCTCTCCACAATTTCTTTTATGCAATTCACATAAGGTGAATATGTCAGCACACACTCTTCCTTCCTTATATACCATGTTTGCATCCTTTTCAAGTAAAACTTGGGTCTACCTAATAGGGAATATATTTATGATTCCATTCGGAGCATACATATTTGATTGTATCTCTCAATATCTCTATCGGATATCCTCTATCCTTAAATAATTTATATATTAAGGTCATCTCACTTTCCATATCTTTGTAAGTTGATGACATTCTTGCTCTCTTATGCACTGATCTTTTACAATGTTTTTAAAAACATATTTAGGGTGATTACTGCTATAATAAATATAGTCGTTAGAAAATGTTGTTTTTCTATGCACTTTGGATGCATATCCATCATCCTTCTTATAAATAAATGTGTCCAGATACGAGATACCACTTTCACTTATACTGTACGTGAACTTCAAAAATTCAGTGGTGGTATTAATATATTCTAAAAATTTCAGTATATCTGCCTTATCACCTTTCCATAAAATAAAAATATCATCTAAAAACCTGGCATAAAATATTATATTGTCTTTATATATACTATTCATAACATATGTATTCTCCCATTCTAGCATTACTAGGTTCGCAAATATGGGTGCACAAGATGCACCCATTGCCACTCCTTTTTTCTGTCTATATATCTCGCCTTCATATGATATGTAATTGTGGTCTAAAATCAATGACATCATATCCATAACCGTTACAATTTTGTCCCAAGTTAAGTCTGAATATGTTCTCAGGCTATTACAAAAATATTCTAATCCTTCTTCCTTCGGTATACAGGAAAATAAGTCGCAGACATCTATCGTCACAAATGTGTATTCTGTATTACACACCTGTGGTGTTAATTTTCTTAAAAAATCCCAAGAATCTATCATCAGATGTGGTATGTTTTTATAAATATTTTTGACCCATTTATCAATAGTATACCCGATGTTAAATGTTTTTGATTTTGATCCTGATATAATGGGTCTAATAGGTGGTTGGGGTATAGATTTATGTATCTTCGGAATGCCCACAATATGGGCCATCATAGGATATTCTGTCCGTATGAAATCATACACTTCTTTAGTGATTCTATTGTCCAAAAGATATTCTTCGATATATAAATCTATACGTCTATATCCTATATTAACTTGATTCAATGATATTACTTCATAATTGCCAGATTCATATAAAATTCTATGTATGGCAGCTTTATATTCATGTTGTGGATATATAACCACCCCTCCCCCTTTGTCTGGTCTCATTATTCTAATCTCAGAATTCTTTATAAGGTTATTCAAACATTCTCTCTCTTTTGTATTTAAATTGTCTTTTACTTCATTACTCTTTTGTTTATTCTTTCTGACATTCCTGTTAAGCTTGTATATATCATTGCATACCATACTCTCATATTGGCTGATAATGGGGTTACTTGAAGGAATGTAGCAACTCTTTTTCTTTAATACCCCTACTGCTACAAGATCGCATGGACATTGAGAGAAAAGGAGCGAAACCCAAAGCACAATCAGTGCTTAAAACCTATGCGACTATAGGGAACAAAGAAATGGGCACAACAAAAGGTACTTTATATAATAAAACAGTTTCTAGCCCTAATAAGCCCATAATTGTAAATGAGACTTTTAATAAGAAGGGCATTAGATACAAAGAAACTGCAAATGTTAAAATTAATGTGAATGATGATTTTAATGTATTTATAAATAATGAATATAATTTTGATACAGTATACAAAACACCACGACCTCTAGTGGTAAATGGCAGCAATTCTGTAAAAGAAATGATTTACAACTTTGGGAAAAAGCTAGCTTTAATTAGGAACTTAAAGGTGGATAATGCATATCTCCACAAATGTATAAATATTCAAGTTGTACCTAAGGGAATGAGATTTTTTAAATTACCAATGGGATTAATTTATAATGATCAAGTCAAGTTTGAATTTAACAATTTATTTGATGAATTTGGGATGAAATACATGAATTTAATAATACAACACAATGATGAAAGAATTTCGAACCTGATTCATGAAGTTGAAATAATCAACCAGAGTATATTATTACACAATGAATTTGATACATGGAAGGAATTATATAACAAACAATTCTATCAGGCAGACAAACAGGCACAGAGTGTGTTTACTAGGAAACATGGTAAGCTTGATAAGGATGTGGAAGCATATAAAGCTAACAAAGCATATATATGGCCTTCAGATAGGAAGCCCACATACATAGAAAAGAAACATAGTGAGAGAGAATGGAGAGATGAGTACAAAGAAAATTTTCAGGGGGGAAGGTATCATCCGACATACAAAAAAACCCAATATCATCACAACACATACAACAAGATACAATAGATAGAGATGAAATAAAAGGAAATGTGTGTACATGTAAGGAAGTTATGAATGAACATAATAAAGAGACTTCCACAAATAATGACGTGGACAACATAGAGATATCTCATAGCGCGCAGATTATGAGTACTTTTAATGGTTTTAATGTATATAATTATTCTGATTTTACAGTTAAGGAGGAATTTTATACATTGTTGGCCAAAGGCATGAAATTTATACCCAATTCCAGTTTCAGACTAGTAGAGAGCATCAAAGACATCAAGTTATTTTGTAGGAAGTTAAATCTAGCTTTACAATTTGATGGAAGTGGACTAGATAGACCCGAAGCAGTAGGGGTATTAAAGAAAAAGAGTTGCTACATTCCTTCAAGTAACCCCATTATCAGCCAATATGAGAGTATGGTATGCAATGATATATACAAGCTTAACAGGAATGTCAGAAAGAATAAACAAAAGAGTAATGAAGTAAAAGACAATTTAAATACAAAGAGAGAATGTTTGAATAACCTTATAAAGAATTCTGAGATTAGAATAATGAGACCAGACAAAGGGGGAGGGGTGGTTATATATCCACAACATGAATATAAAGCTGCCATACATAGAATTTTATATGAATCTGGCAATTATGTAGTAATATCATTGAATCAAGTTAATATAGGATATAGACGTATAGATTTATATATCGAAGAATATCTTTTGGACAATAGAATCACTAAAGAAGTGTATGATTTCATACGGACAGAATATCCTATGATGGCCCATATTGTGGGCATTCCGAAGATACATAAATCTATACCCCAACCACCTTTTAGACCCATTATATCAGGATCAAAATCTAAAACATTTAACATCGGGTATACTATTGATAAATGGGTCAAAAATATTTATAAAAACATACCACATCTGATGATAGATTCTTGGGATTTTTTAAGGAAATTAACACCACAGGTATGTAATACAGAATACACATTTGTGACGATAGATGTTTGCGACTTATTTTCCTGTATACCGAAGGAAGAAGGATTAGAATATTTTTGTAATAGCCTGAGAACATATTCAGACTTAACTTGGGACAAAATTGTAACGGTTATGGATATGATGTCATTGATTTTAGACCACAATTACATATCATATGAAGGCGAGATATATAGACAGAAAAAAGGAGTGGCAATGGGTGCATCTTGTGCACCCATATTTGCGAACCTAGTAATGCTAGAATGGGAGAATACATATGTTATGAATAGTATATATAAAGACAATATAATATTTTATGCCAGGTTTTTAGATGATATTTTTATTTTATGGAAAGGTGATAAGGCAGATATATTGAAATTTTTAGAATATATTAATACCACCACTGAATTTTTGAAGTTCACGTACAGTATAAGTGAAAGTGGTATCTCGTATCTGGACACATTTATTTATAAGAAGGATGATGGATATGCATCCAAAGTGCATAGAAAAACAACATTTTCTAACGACTATATTTATTATAGCAGTAATCACCCTAAATATGTTTTTAAAAACATTGTAAAAGGTCAGTGCATAAGGGGAGCAAGAATGTCATCAACTTACAAAGATATGGAAAGTGAGATGACCTTAATATATAAATTATTTAAGGATAGAGGATATCCGACAGAGATATTGAGAGATACAATCAAATATGTATGCTCCGAATGGAATCATAAATATATTCCCCTATTAGGTAGACCCGAAGTTTTACTTGAAAAGGATGCAAACATGGTATATAAGGAAGGAAGAGTGTGTGTGCTGACATATTCACCTTATGTGAATTGCATAAAAGAAATTGTGGAGAGATGTTGGGACATCATCACTGTGACTGGAGTCACTAGAGAAAAGTTAGGGCAAAAACCAACAATAGTATATAGGACAGCCCCTAACATCAAGAAATTATTAGAGAAGACAGGCAGTAAAGAAAAAAACAATAGGAACACAGACACACATACTAGGAAATGTGGGAATTGTTCACAATGTCAATTCATCAATACTACATCACATATAAAGTTAGAAAATGCGAATTATACCAAAATTAAGAGCAAGGGAGGATGTTGTCATACAAAACAGGTTGTATACATAGCTTTATGTAAATCCTGTCCAGCCTTCTACATAGGGAAGACAGAGAAAATTAAATAAGCGGATTTACGAACATAATTATAGAATGAAAATTAAAGATCAGAAGAATGCCCTGTATAGACATATAAAAGAAACAGGAGATACACATTATTTTACATTCTCAATAATAGATCAGGAATTTTTGAATCCCAGAGGAGGAGACTGGAAAAATAATTTAGCCTGTAAAGAGAGCAGGTGGCAGATGCTTACAGATGCAACAAGAAAACCAGGATTGAATGACTTCATAAGTATTAAGCCTTTTTTAAAAATGTGATTTATAGGTAGTTAGGAAATAGGGTTCATTTTCCTCACTACATTATACTTATCACTATTTATGTAATTTATAGCATTTAATACAAAGGAATATATTACCTTTTATCATTTTATATAAATAAATTAAATAGTATTGTATTAAATTATTATTATTATTTATTAGTATAATGTAAAAGTATTTATAGAGATATTTTATAAGTGGATATTTTATGTAGTTTTTATATATATTTATGCTATTTATAACAGAATATATCTTAGTAGTTTTTAAAAAATATGGAGAGGACTGAAATTGCTCAAAAATCACAAGTACAAGTAATTATTTCAATTATTTTATTATGGAGAGATGTGCAATATATTTGTGTATATGCCTTTAAATTATCAAAACAGTTTTGGCGCCAAATACTGTTTAAATACTATGGATTTTTAAATAAGAATTGTTCTGAGGAAGTCTGCATTCAGCAGATGAAAGCGCTAAACATTTCGTATTTATGTGTGTAAAGTTTTATGTAGACCTGTGTGCAGTGTTGCTGTGAATTAAATCTTTTGTGGTGAACATCAGAGGATCTGTGGAACCTTTATTGCCGTTTTCCAGCAAGCCGGTGAATTTTGTAAGACAAGTTGCTACATACATCCTTGATTTTACTGGTAGAAACATAGCAGAATATGATATAAACTCTATGCAAATGCACTTCCTTTTATGAAACAGATGCAGTTTAAAATTCCAGCTTTGTAAAGTTTTAAGAAGCTCAGTGAGCTGCTCCTGATGAGGTCCAGGACAGATGAAGGAACTTATGTTGAGGGACAGTTTTGCTTCTAGTGTGGCTATCAGGTTAATGAGCTACTAGTGAAAGAATGCACCTAAATTGCCCACTTTTCTTACTGAAGCAATGATGAATGCCATGCAATGAGGTTTACTCTTCTATATTAACTAGTGTGAGAAACTGTTAAGTTCTCAGGGCATGCATGGGTAGGCCAATGATCCCAGCGGAGATGTGGATAAATATACTTTTGTATTCTCCAAAGTCACAAAGTTTAAAAATGCAAACACAGTTAAATAGCGTGAGGCTAGTAGATATTTTCCATGCAAGTAATCACACCCTGACATCATGATGCCATGCTGGTCTTTTGTGCACTATGTACTGCCTAATGTTGTATGTCACATGTCATAAAAGTTGACATATATGATCTCAAAAGAGCAACAATAGTTTGGAATGTAGCCTGGTGAAATGTCATAATTTCTTAGAGCACAAATTTTGATAATACTCCCTGACAGTGCAGCATAGAAACAATCTATCTACTTTTGCTATATATAGTGTATTGAAAGTGCCTGATTGAGACCTTTTATAAGGGTCTGCAATATAAAATGTACACCTGCACAGTTTTGCCATGGAAGTGTCAGATACCACTGTCACCATTATACAACATTCTGTCATACTGCTGGTACCACTACAGTGAACCACAGAGGTGCCATCCTAAACTACTTAGCCAGCTGAAAAACAAAGAGTTTCTCTTGCAGCTCTGGAGACTCTGTTTGGGAATACTCTCCTTTTCCAGAGGGGAATGGAGTAGCTCTCTGTGTGAAGGCATATGTATGTATGTATGTTTGCTAACATATTTTGCTTGTATTCATTACCCATTTGACAGTCATGTGTGTACACTACCAGAGTTTGTACTTCTAGAAGTGTTAGTTGTTGTTGTTTGTCTTTCGGCTTTTCCCGGTAAGGGGTCGCCACAGTGGAAGTCCGGTCCATTAATGATTGGCAGTAGATTTTTACGAAATTCCGTGATGCCAGCTCGATGCTCAACCTTCAACGAAGGCATGCCCATTTACGCACGCATGTCTTTTGAAACGCTACCCAACCGTGGGGAGGACATGCAGACTCCACACAGAAGGCACTCCCAAGCCAAGCCGAGAATCAAACAGGAGAACCTCTTGCTGTGAGGTACCACCGCGGCACTTTTATTTACTTATATTATTAGGTTTTTCATATTGCAAGTAGATTTCATTGTAAATATGTTAGTAAGATATGCATATTGCAAGAATCTGAAGAGAATGGTGCAGTAGCAGTTGTCATAGCAATTGTACAGGTATGCCAGCAAAATGAGGCAACATTTGTTAATGCAAGTAATATAAAGAATTGTACTTGTAGGCATTGTACTTCTCACACACAGAAGTAGGATGCATAGCAAAGGCATACTGTACTCTGGTATTTCCTAATGATGGCATGATAACTCACAGTATAATTGTTTTGGGGGGGATGAAGTTTATATATGGGGAGTAGGTATGTGAAATTCTCCTTGATGTCCACTTATTGTAGGTAGCAGTTATGTTATGTGTTTTGTCAGTAGGGGGTGAGTAACTTTTGATTATGGTTTCCTCATATATACTCTTTTCTGTATTCATATTTTAATTGTAATTTCTGCTGTTGAGTACTGCTTTTCCTAAGGGTTCTTGTATTGGGTCCACAGGTATAGCAGTCCACACAGAGGCCATGACTTTTCAACATAAGACTGTGTTGTGTACACCTCCTCCTACAAGGTTGCACACGCACACACTCCTACTACTGGAATCTATGACACTGCACATATATCTTCACAACATTCTACAAGTTATCATGCAGGAAGGCAGGAGTTTGTGACATTCAATAGTATCATATTTCCTGCTTGCTTAATACACACCTCCATACTACTATGACAGGCCACTAGACATCGATGTAAAAGTCATGCTGGTTATCTCTCTCCTACTCCATTTCCTTATTTTTCTATTTGCCTTTGTTGTTTTATTTTTCTTAATTTCTGTTTCCATTTCCAACAGCATCACCACCTCTCACATATAGATCCTAACCTTCTCCTACAGTCACTTCACCTGATTTCAGACCTACTTCCTGTCAAGGGCAATGATGGCTGGGCAGATTGTCTGTGATGTAGCTTCTGTTAGTCACTCACCAGAGAAAATGCAATTGCTGCCTCCAGTGTCACTGCCAGGGGTGTGCAGTTTATGTCCAGGGAGTTGGTGAATGTTGTGGGTTAGTTGATTGGCTAATGTCTGGAAGCTCACATTACCTGCCTGGAGAAGGTGTAATCACAGCTCAAACCATCATATTAATGCCTGTGTCTTCTTTTACCAGCTCAGGTGAGGACAAACGTGGAAAATGTTCAGGATGCTGATTGACCTCTACCTAGGTCTAGCCCAGGTGAAGCAGATGAAGGAAACTAATACTACCCCATTCTTCATCTTAGTGTTCCCCTTAATTATGTCTCCCCTGTTTGCTGTCCAGTCCTACTGCACCACTGCCCTCACTTTGTCTGCATGCCTATAATTAAGCTGTCACACTTCCAAGTATGTATCACCTCCCCTTTAGTCCTTGTCTCTATCATATATTTGGGTGTTCCTGCATCAATATCTTACCAGCTATTCCTTCATTGTCTTAGCTTTACATCCATTTTTCCTTCTGTAAAAAACATGTGCACTTGTCCCTGGATAAAATACACCCTTCTTCCCCTTCCTACTCCCATTAGTACCCCCCCATGTTTTCTTGTGTCTGCCCCTCTACGTTCTGTACCCATAATTTCCTATTTTTACTGTATACCCATTCCCATCCTTTTGAAAGGCTGAAAGATAGACAAAACCATTGCTGTAAGTCTTTCAATGTGGCTTGCAAGTTTAGAGTCGCTATGTACTCTCTAAGGTGTGCACGTGCTACTTGCTTAGCTGTTTTCTTTGTGCCATTCCTAGCTGCTATTGTGGGAATCTTTCTTTCTGATGGACCTGACATTTCATAAGTTCACAAGTAAGTACTAGTTTAACTGACATTGGGGGTCATTTTAAACCTAGCCAATTTTGCTTCAAAAGAGAATTTATATTTAGTGGCAGCCTGTGTATTCAAATTCCAGCTAGTTAACTGATAATTGTTTTTTTTCCACATCATTCTATGAGGCATTCATCTAAGAACCTTAGTAACATCAGCACAATTGCAACAGACATGTTTTTAAATTCCGTGGTTTGTCTTGTTTAAGTTATCCAACAATTTTTGGTCTATTACACTGTCTGTTATACTGATTATAAATTATATGGCAGGTGATCATCTCATTGCATTTGTAACAAATGTTCAGTGTGTGTTTCTTTTGTATTTGTTGTCCCCATGGGAAAGGATTCCCAATAAGATTTATCTGGACAGGAGAAGCTATTTTTTCATTAGTGACAAAGGTGTGCCCTGTTTATATGGAGAAGACATCAGATTGGTGCACATTTTAGCATGATTTGCTGCATATCTTTGGCCAGTTCTGAGATAAGTACTCTATAACGATGATACAGGGAAACTTTGCTTTTCAGAAGTATCATCAGACTTTACAAATCAGAATGAAACTGGCCTTGGAACTGAAGATGTTAAGTCACAGAACTGAAAGGGAATGGACATAGACTCATAGGTGTGTACTAGGCTAATGGCCCTGGAGTCTTTACAAGCCTAGCCCATAGAAGTGCCCTGGCATTGTGCCACCCAACGTCAGTACCAGTGCCTCTATCAAGCAGAGCCACAGGTGCTCTGCTTGACATGTATGAGAAGTCTATTCCAGAGCTTGGGCAGTCTCTGGGTTATGAACCTGTGCCTCCAGCACATTCTGTTCATTGTGGTAATGAGATTGAGGCCTCTGGAGCATGTGGTGCAGAAGGATTGGGATTTCTTTGGATGTAGCATTTCTAACAGAGCTGGGTGAGACATGACTTTGTAAGTCAAGCAGAGATTGCCTCTTACTAAATGATATGAGACAGAGAATAGAGTTTTTTTAGTCTGTCCATGCAGGACATATGTTTAAGGCCTAGGATCCTCTTTGTGAGGTACTTTTGTGGCCTTTCCAGCTGTTGCATGTGTCTAGTGAGGTACATGCCAAATGGTGCATTATACTCAATGATTGGCCTAATGAGAGAAGAGTAGAGAGAGATGATGACCTATTTCTTCCTGGATAAAAAACCCTTGGTAATGATATGTGCCACATAGTATGATTTTCTGACCACAGTGGCGATGTGGTGGTCGAAGGAGAGGTTGCTGTCAAGCTGTGTCCCCAAATCTCTTGTAACACCATCAGTGTTCAGTGGGATCCCATTGATGTGGTAATTAGTGGGAAGTGAGTTTTTCCTAAAGGGGATGACGATGCATTTTTTGGCATTACGCTTAAGGCCATGGTTTTGACACCAGTCATTGCTCTCATTGAGGCTGTTCTGTTGCATGTTTAATGACTTGGGGAGTTAATAATGGCTCCCAGCTTGCAGTCATCTACAAACTTGGTCAGCCAGAGTCCCTCCATTTTGGTCTGGACTTCTGAGAAGTAGATGCCAAGCAGGAGAGGATCCAGGACCGATTGGGACTCCACTTGTGACTGGTCAGCAGTATGACTTGGAGTCAGATACTTTAACACTGTGAGTTCTGTCTGTGAGCCAATTTGCAACCCACCTAGTGATATAGAGGTTGATGCCTAGTTTGGTGAGTTTATCAATAATTCTTTAGTGAGGAATGGTATTAAAGGCCTTGGCTAGATTGGGGTAGGCTGTATGAACTGTCTTGCCCTAATCCACAGCTCTGGTGACTGACTCAAAGAAGTCGACCAAGTTGAGCAGGCATTATCTACCTTTCACAAAACCAAATTGCGTGGTATCTAGAGTTTGGAGATTCCCTATATCCTTGTTAATTAGGTCGATGATGATGTGCTCCATAGCCTTACATATCAGACTCATCAGGCTAATGGGGTGATAATTCCCAGGTTCTGTAGTCTCTCCCCCTTTATGGAGAGGGATGACTGTAGCAGTGAGCCATTTGATAGGGATATAGTAGTAAAAACCTGAATAGTTAATAACATGAGGCATGGGATCAAGTGGAATGAGTTTTGTGATGGCTTCTGAGTATTCTTTACAATAGCTATACCTTGCTAAAGGTCAGAAGTATTGTTTACAGTAAGCCCAGTCTTCAGATTTGCTGATCTAGAACACAAGCCCATAAGTAAATTTCAGTGTCAGGGATGAAAAAGTATTAAATTAATGATAATAAGAGACTGGAAGAAACTCAGAAACAGAATATATAATGTGATATCATGTCAAAACAGGAAAAGAAGGTGGAAATCCATAGCATGTGACTCTTCAAGTCACATCTAAGAAATGACTGGGCTACTCACAGTAAGTCATGCCCTAATTGCAACAGCGGGTAAAGGGCAGATTGTATGATTCAAAGTGAAATACTGTGCCACCAGTTTGTTAAGAATCACACAGTATGTCTCTTGAGGGTAAGAAGGTAGTAAAGGACTATAACTGTTTGTCTTTAAGACAAGGGGTGAGGGGCAGAAGACAATATGAGGGAAATGCTCTTTTCAGCAAGAGCTTGTTCTGTAACATGAGAAGGCTACTCTGTTTGCACAAAACATTAAGGTAGAAGACAGAGTTTGAGAGAACGGGACAGACTGTCTCTCTCACTTACAAGAGATTTAAATGTATGCACTACTAATGGCCATGGTTGCTGGAAAGTGAAAAATGTAGCTAAGTCCAGCTCAAATGTGGAGGAGAAGTAGTCTCTTGAGTAGGGGTCAGTAAGTAGCAGAGAATTCCAGAACAAAATGTGGATAGGGACAGGAAGTGGGAATTTAAACAAGTGCATGGTTTTAAGTGAAGTGGAGTTTTGAAGATAATTGCCTGGAATGCCTGGAGGTTAATTGTCCAAAGTAAAACAAAATGGATAACAAGCAGAACGAGGATGGTAGCACATGGAGCTTGAGGGTGTTTATGACCTCACAGGGATAGTAACTTTTTTTTCCCTAATTTGTCTTCAGCTGTGAGACAACATGGTGGGAAGCCCAGACCTTGGGTTTATGGATGGAGATTGTGTACCACAGTGGGCACAGAGGTGCCTGATATATTTGGAAAACAGGAATGTAACAGTCAGAGACAAAGTGAACTCCTTCAGCTGATTCATTTTTAATGTATTCTGATGAAGTCCCAGTTCAGATGAAAGTGCTTAATATTAACCTTTTAAAGATAGTTTCTTCTGGTGCTATTTCTTTGGTGAAATATATTTAGGTTTGGTTTTACAGTTTTCATCTGGCTTGGTTTTGGATTTTATTCTACTGATTCACTGAAGAGAGTGAAGGAACATTTGGAGGGTGAGACACAGTAAGAAGATGCACTGTTCTTTTGATCGGAAGAGGCATTACCCGGACAGCTCACTGGTCTGTTTTTTTAATAAGTGAAGGAATGGAAAAGTGGGATGGCAGGAATGACCTGTTGGATAAACATGTCTAAGATCATGCAGGATGGGGAGAGATGGTGGAGAAAAAGAGAAGTGCTTGGAAGTGAAAGCCCAGTAGAGATTTTCAGAATAAAGGAAAGCACTAACAAATAGAATCTGACAGACAATTCAGAACCTCTCTCGGAGCAACACAGAAAAAATGTTAGCATGGCTGTATGGACTCACACTAGCAACAAAAGCCTATATTATGAGTGAAACGTGATGAATTAGGAAATAAGTACCGAGTGAAATGTGCTTGCTAGAAAAAAAAAAGGTCCATACCATACAACATGGTGGACAGGGGAAATTAACTTCATAAATGACCAAAGAAGGAGAAGGAAATAATATAGTGCAGGCTGAATGAAACACGAGCATCTGAATTTGAACCCGAGCTCTGGTGCTGCTGTCAAAAAGTTCAAGTATTTTGTATGGAAGCTGAATGTCGGGATGTAATGGAATGCTATATATGATTTAAGTCGTCATGTTGACAGAATTTGGATGAGGGATGGGAACACAAGGTTTGCAATGTTAAACTTCTCCAGGCATAATATGCTACCACTCAAGACTGCTGTTTAGCGATCAGGCTACAATATGGATTTGAGATCAGTTCACTGTTAACATTAAGAATAAGGAGAAGATGTGTGAAAAGTAACATTCTGAGTGAAGGAAAAACAGCAGCAAAAATAGCTATCAAGTAGAATTTTATGAATTAGCAATTGCCCAAGTTGCAGAGGCAATGGCCTGAATAGTTAACCTGTATGAGGCTGAGGGCATATAGCAACATTGGTGAGAAAGGTAAAGTGGTGGTGTAGCAATTCAGAAAGTGATTCTTTAGATTACAGAGAAGGTTTAAGTTGGTTTTATTAGGTGCAGACACTTCCTTGAACATTGGTGGCTTCTGCAACTATTTTTGTAATGGGCTTATTTATTTTGTATTTATGTTTTGATAACTGGGTCATCTGTCTTGTCTTATGCCCTGATTTCATAGGAAACCCTGGTAGACTGTGTAATTGTAAAATTCAGATTAATATGTACCCTACACATACAATATTTGCTATCAGTACCTTTACCACAACAGAGCTGTACTAATTGCGAATTACACATTCAGTTAAACAGAACACAGAATTTATTATACATTTCATATTTCAGAATTCAGTGAAATGATATGTTTTTTCTCATCTGCTGCTATCATTTATGTGCAGCTAGGACCAATTAATAAAAGTTTGAGGAGTTAGTGTTGTTAAGAGGTGCTGGTGTAGTGCATTTTAAATGTTTATTCAATTGAGTGGAACTTCTTGCAGCAGAGTATGGAAAAAATATTCATTCAACTATTTGTAACAGAATTAACACCCCTTCAGGCAGACACAGTTAAATTAAATGCTATTGTCTGTTCCCTTGTTTGAGAGAGGAGATGTTAGTATGAAGTGTTCAGGGACACCAGAATAAAGAGAAGTAGAAGGGAAATCAGTAGATTGCATTTTGTTTTATTTGTCATTGATTGTATACCAATAGCCAACAGGTTGAAAGAGTTCTCCTGGGGTCTTGGAATTATTTAACAGGTTTAGAAATGAATCTTGCCCAGACTGTAGCATTCAAAAAATTGTTGTTATTATAATTATTATTCTTATTATTATTAATATATTTATATATTATAAATATAATTATTATTAATCACTGTTAGTGGAATAGAGAACATAAGGCTGCAGCTGGGAGTTGGGTACATAGGAACAGAAGTTTGAGAAATATTATGGAAATAAATTTAGGCTGTTGGCTAGCTCTTGATAGGGGCACTTGTTTGCAGATATTTCACAAAATCTGAGAAACGAGACATTATGAAGTCTCCAGGAGATATGCTACAGTATAATTTGGAATAAAGGAAACATTAGGATATCACGTGCCATATTAATAGCTTACACAAGGCTGTGAGGTGTGAAAGCATGATTAAAAGAGATCTTTAGTGGCAATGTTGCAATTAACACCTAACAAAGAGATGACAGAGATTAGAACATGCTGTGGGGGGGGGGGGGGCATTAAAAATGAAGAAGACAAATGATACTGAGAATAACAGAGCTCTATTCTGTATTTTTCCTTGAAGATATTTGCTCAGAAATACAAGGCATCCCAGAGACAGGAGTTTGGAATAGACTTTACTGATAGGGAAGAAGGAATAGAAAACAATCCTAGACTTCCTAAGATAATCACAGGAAACCATGTAAAGAGGGTCGGTGGCATAGCTCTCAACTCTCCAGAATTTTTAAGAATGACCAGAATTTTGCCTAATATTTTTGGTTTGTTCCTTGCAAAATTTATGTTTTGAGTTTCAGACTTCATATCCTTAAAAAATGAATGCTAATGCAAAACCTATTACTCTCACAACTTTCTAAGCTTCTAAGATCAATATTTAAAATCTGCCTCTGATGTTGCCCATTTGCCCCACCCGCAATATTTTTGAATTTGTCCAGAATTCTTGAGCAAAGAAGTTGAGAGATGAGAGTGGACAAAAATATTGCCCCTGCAGGTCAAATAATGATGTGGATCAAAGGAAAATGGTAACCAAGGTAAGACAAAAAAGTAGATAGGGAATGATCAGGTAAACACATACAACAAAATTCAGACTTCTTAAAGAACCTCTCTTTGGTCAGCTAAATGGGAAGGATGGAAAGGTAAAGCTAAGGGTTAGATATAAAAGTGAATTCAAGGGAAAAGAACCATTAGATGTTTATGAAGGAAATGACAAGAATGCAATGAAGAGCCCCTGGATCATGCAGCATGAGAGGTACCCTGAATCTGTGTGGAGAATTAAGATGAATGTGTGCAGTACAGGGCCAGCAACTCAGGCTCATATCCAGATTATATCGGACACCAGTTAATCATTCTGGGTTTTGGGAGGAGACAAGCATAGGAGATGTGGAGAAAGGATCTTTGTGCTGTGAACTGCTCACGTTTAAAGGAGCAATGGAGGTGTTATGAAAGACAGAAGCATGGTATAGGGAGAGGGGCTTCAAATGAATGGAACTTCTGTTTAGGATAAATCACAACCAGAAGTTTCTAAATAAAGATATTCAACTATAGCAGGGTGGGGTAAGAGTTGTAAAGTGGTTAAAGTTCAACATTTAACTTTGGCAAGGCCTGTGAGAGAATTTTGGGCAGGAACATGTACATAACTTAAGCATGGTCATAAAAGTCATTCAGACCTCTCAGCACAGTGCAGTGCTGGTGGTCTCATGAATTAAATGGCTGAAACACAGGAAGACCCCTCTGCAGAGTACTATCTACTTGATAGTATTATGGATAAGTATTTCAGCTTTATGATGTAGCTGTCTGAAAAAGGACTGTTTTGGGAAGAGAACAGGGAGAAATGTATACAGATGAAAGCAGCTATTCAGATATTTTTAAGGCTGTCTCAAATTTGTAACCCATTGGAAACTCTCCTAATCTTTTATAAATTTAATATACATTGGGTTATGAGAAAAGTTGTACATTTCTTGCCTCCATATTTAGATTTATTTTATTAAGAGTAGGTTATAAATGCATTTTTTATCTTTGCTGTCTTTCTTGATATGGTGAGAGTGTTTACTTCTTAATGCAGATAAACGTGTGATCATGTCACAGGTCTGCAAGTGTATGTATATATTGTTGCTTTATGAATTAATATTGAAGATAATAAAAATATATAGAAAATGCTTGAAATGCTATACTTTTGTAGGAAGATATAATAATGGAAAAGAGAAGTATCCTTTCACTTTAGCTCTCCATAATACTGCTCAATAAAAAGTTTGTTTGTGTCTTTCGGCTTTTCCAATTTAGAGGTTGCCACAGCGGAACTCCGGTCCGCTAATGATTGGCCATAGAGTTTTATGTGCTGGCTTGCCGGGCTAAATGCACAACCTTCAATGAAGGAACGCACTGCAAAATGGAACTTAGTCATGTCAGAATTACTTTCAGCTTTTCTTTAAATATTCATGACAATTAACCAAGCATACTAATTTATCAGTCAGATGACCACACTTTTAGACTGACACCCTGTTTTCCAACTACCTGCATAACTGTAATTTCATGTTAGTGCTCTCCATTATGCAATTATTTTTTTTTCTAGACAGACACCTTCCAGCTAACCATTGCTGTGATCACACTCTTTTAGCTGGTTTTACTGACCCATTTCTAGCATTCCAAAGATCTTGGTTTAGTCTCAGCATCATGTAGTCTCTGTGATTATATTTCCTTATCTACCACTTTTGTAAAACTCACCCCTAGTCTTCTAAGTTCCACCCTACCCTGAAGTATCTTCACATTTCAGCTGAGACAACCACTATCCATTCCTCAGTCTTTACTTGCTATTCTTTAATTTACCTAATCACTGTGCTGTCATGGTTTATAACTTCTTACATGTTTTGATTTTGTCTATCCCCGCCCATGAATGAATGGATGTTAAGGCCTGTATGTCCTCAGTAATTCTTTATCCTGTAATTACTGGCCCTTCTGTTTGCATTCTCCTGCTCATCATGCAATATAGTTCTTTACTTGTATTATTATCCCAATTCCTTCAGTTGTCCTGTAGGCATTGTCTGCTAGAGAGTATCAAAGGTTTTGCTAAATTCCAAGTAAGATGTGGCTACTTGTTGTCCCCTATCAAGTTCAAGTGTAACCAAAGTATAAAAGTGAATCAGGTTTCAGTGGCAGTTCCTTCTTGCCATGAACTTGTGCTAGTTGCTGTCAAGTTGAAGGCTGCCTTTCTTCAAATGATGCAGGCCTTCACCCCCAACATTCTCTCCATAATTCTCTTTGTCACTGTTGTCAACCCAACAGGCCTGTAGATCTCTACAATTTCCTTAACCTCTCTTCTATAAATATACCAGAATTGCAGTCTTCCAGTCCAAGGCAGCTTTGGTGTACCAATCTGTTCTCCATCACAGGGTCTGTCAGCACATTATTTATATTCCTGGAACTAAACTTACAAGCTCCTTGTGCTTTGCCTTCCTTATGGAACCCAACTTACATGCTCCTTGTGCTTTGCCTTCCTTATGGAATCCAACTTACATGCTCCTTGTGCTTTGCCTTCCTTATGGAACCCAACTTACATGCTCCTTGTGCTTTGCCTTCCTTATGGAACCCAACTTACATGCTCCTTGTGCTTTGCCTTCCTTATGGATTCGAACTTACATGCTCCTTGTGCTTTGCCTTCCTTATGGAACCCAACTTACATGCTCCTTGTGCTTTGCCTTCCTTATGGAATCCAACTTACATGCTCCTTGTGCTTTGCCTTCCTTATGGAACCCAACTTACATGCCCCTTGTGCTTTGCCTTCCTTATGGAACACAGCTTACATGCTCCTTGTGCTTTGCCTTCCTTATGGAACCCAACTTACATGCTCCTTGTGCTTTGCCTTCCTTATGGAACCCAACTTACATGCTCCTTGTGCTTTGCCTTCCTTATGGAATCCAACTTACATTTTCCTTGAGCTTTGCCTTCCTTATGGAACCCAACTTACATGCTCCTTGTGCTTTGCCTTCCTTATGGAACCCAACTTACATGCTCCTTGTGCTTTGCCTTCCTTATGAGAAGCCACTTACCTCTTCATTTTCTTTCTCTCTCTCTCTCTCTCTCTCTCTCTATCTCTCTGCCCCCTGTTATCAGGCTCCTTCGGTCACATTTCAGGTCACCTTCCACACAGCAAGGCATCCTCTCTTTGCTTCCCATAATGAATGTTAAAGTTGAGATGTTTTCCCCACCTAAAATTGGTGATTTTTTTCTGAGGAAAAAATACTGGATTGCAATCAAATATAATGACAGCCACTATAAAAATACAGTTTGTTTAGTTCAGAAAATGCATGTTAATTCAGGTATATTTCTGGGCAGCAGTATCAATCTTTAGATGGCATGCGTAGTTTGGGCTGTTCTCCTAATTATTTTGGCATTGTCCCAGAGTATGTAAGTAAGAGGATAAGAGCTGTGTTTGCAGTACTTGAGGTTTTTCGATTATCATGCATAAACACAGAAACAATGAATGCATAACTGCATTTCACGGGCATCTGCAAACACAATGGTCCTTTTGTTTCTTTAAGTACTTCCTAAACCATGTCCAAAATATACTCCCATATTTAATTAGATTAAACAATATTGTGATGGCACAGTCTTATTAAAACACAAAAAAGTATGGAACTAACTGTAGTTGCATTAGGATAATATAAGGCATGCATTTGCATCCTTAGAATTACATTATTTTCTGAGATCAAATTTAGCAGTTAACATTATATCTTCAAGACATGTCTCCACAAACTGCCTTCTGCCCTCTGAGTGACTGTGAGAAAAGCTGTTTATGAGCATTCTACATATTAAGTTTCTGACTCAAAATAGTTTTTTATATATGGAGTAACCTGGTTAGGCTTGCCAGTAAATTGCATTAAATGGACACATGGATAGAAGTTCTAAGAAATATCTGCTATCACATCTCTGACTTGCCTTTGTTTCTGGTAATCAATGATGCCTGCCCTAGGAGGCAGACGAGACAAGCCTGAAAGGATTGTGATTTTTCCCCTTGGAAATATTCTTGTTTTTGTTAGCTTCAAAGACTGCAGAGCATTCTAAAATGAATAAGCTGTAATGGCTTATCAGGGCCAAGACAGCAGTGGCTAGGTCAGTTAGATGAACTGTTGAATTATTGACGACAAACTTGTTATTCCCCAAAGGCCAAATACAGATCCTGAAAAAATGATACTAGAATGTTATGTGCGTTTCTTCTAGACAAATGTATACTTCCCTTTTCATTCACTTTTTAAATACTGTTATTGTTCACTGATTAAAAAGCATTCACATAACCTTTTTCTGGGATAATCCTATAGTGTACATTTCAGTTCTCTACCATGATTAATGAACAGATAATATAATTAATATAATTAATAACTAAATAACTAAATAAATTAAATATCTTATCAGATAACGATATTGTAGTATTCTTGTTTTGAATTTCTTTCTGCTTACCTGATTGATAGTTAAATAAGTGAAATGTGGATGCTCAGCTTCTTATACTATATAATTTATATGCAGCTCGACACACACATTTTGAGATAAGGATCACAATTTTCAGTGCAAAACATATTCAAAAGATGAACCTTCAAACAGTTGTATATTTCATTCTGACAGTTCTGCTGCTATGTCTTACAGTGTAGAAGTCAGTAAATGGACAAAATTAAAGAAGCTGTACTTGTTATTTGGAAGCCTGAGTAAGATTTTTTGTAAAAGGCTTATCCAGTGAAGTGGAGCATCTAAAGGTTTTTTCAGCATTTATAGAATACATTGAAAATTCTGACAGTCACATTGACTAGTTTCTGAATAAACAACAGTGAATTATTTGTGGCAGAGGCTCATCTTTGTTTTAGAGGGAGATACTGTTATGGTGGCCCTGCAGAAAGTCATTTACTTATTCCAGAACTTACAGTAGCCAAACAGCTCCCCCCTCCCCTGCAGAAATGAGTGCTATCAAAGCATTAAAGTGTGGTGGTGTGATTGTTGTAGCTATATCAAACAATGCAGAACTGCAATGCAATTAACTCCCAGCTGTACTATGCCTGCAGTAAGATCTGTAAAGAGTATAGTCCCAACAGAAATCTTTATCAGCAAAATCCCAATGTTCAATGAATGCAATACCCAAGTGGGAAGTGACACAAACCACTTTATGGTTTAAAATCTTTTGGTCAAAGAGAGGCAGGCTAGCAAGTACTGTAGGTGCACAGGCCAGACAAACTGTAACAAACATAAAAAAAAAAGCCAGCACCTTGGAAGCATGAAGATTTATTATAAGAACCAGACCGGATTCAGCACATAGCTTTCATCAGTGGTATATCTCAAAAAGCAGTAATAACTCTGCAATAAATCCATGACATCATTTCCTGTGCAAAACAAAATTTTTCAGATACCAAATGATAGGCACAAAAAGCAATGCAGAACACAATAAAAATCAATGTGGAATTACAGTTTTATTCCCCTTTATGCTTTTCCTTGATATTTTAATATTCTGTTTTTTTGTTTTGTGTTTTAAGAACTGTTGTACTCTTGATATCCACCACAGAGTACTAAATCATACTCAATCGTATCCAACTCATGATAGGAAGGGAAAGTGCTACAATTTATCATTTAATCCAGGTGGGAATAAACCACCCAATTTCACAATCCATTTCCTTTCCTTCATGTTTAATATATTGTGCCACCCTGTTTTGAAGGATCTATTGCCTGATATTTTGTCAATGACTGTAAAAGTAAATTTCGCTGTATGATGACCTGACAGGTGCACAACATTAAGTGCTTCGCCAGCTGCAGAACAGATTGGGTTATATATTTAGCTACTTGTACTTGCCAAGCTTTCTATGTGGGCCAAACTTCTAGACAATTTAGATTGCGAATGTCAGAACATCTAGGGGATATTAGGAATGCCAGAGCCACTAATGCTCTTTATAGACATTCACTGATTCACCACACAGCAAAATATACTTTTACAGTCATTGACAAAATATCAGGCAACAGATCTTTCAGAACAGGGTGGCACAATATATTAAACATGAAGGAAAGGAAATGGATTGTGAAATTGGGTGGTTTATTCCCACCTGGATTAAATGATAAATTGTAACATTTTCCCTTCCTATCATGAGTTGGATACCACTGGGTATGATTTAGTACTCTGTGATGGATATCAAGAGTACAACAGTTCTTAAAACACAAAACAAAAAACAGAATATTAAAATATCAAGGAAAAGCATGAAGGGGAATAAAACTGTAATTCCACATAGATTTTTATTGTGTTTGGAGTTGTTTTTTGTGCCTATCATTTGGTATTTTAAAAATTTTATTTTGGACAGGAAATTATGTCATGGATACTTAATTAGATTAAGTATTTATTGTAGGGTTATTACTGCTTTTTGAGATGTACCACTGATGAAAGCTATATGCTGAAACCGGTCTGGTTCTTATAATAAATCTTCATGCTTCCAAGGTGCTGGCTTTTTTTTATGTTTAAAATCTTTTGCATTGTCTTAAGCACTGTAAGGTTAATGGCCCTCGCACAAGTTAGTCTTGGCACAACAGAGGACCAGGCAACCAGCAGGCCAGGGAATAACTGTTGTATATTAACTAACTTTATCCAATATGCAATCAATGTATTGACACTTAGTGATCTATCCATTATCTTTAACACCTATGGACAATAAGAAATTTAAGTATGTGCTTACTATAACTATGCATCTTTGATGTCCATTTTCATTCTTCCTCAACAAATGAGTTTGGATATGATCCTTGGATCTGACTTGGGCACTTTTTTGCAGGCTAGGATTCGACTCTTGAACTCCACCCTTTACCCATAATGCCCCTGATCACTGCTTCACCTCATTCCAATTTTGCTGCCTCTAAACTATGTTTGAAAAATGTAACTTAACCATAACACTGATAGAAGAAGATGTAACAGAACAGAAGAGGGGATCAAACAGGAACAGTGGTTCCTGACAAACTGTACCAAGTCATTTAAAAAGACAAGGAAGGGGGAAGGTGGGAGAGAATTTGAAAAAGAATAAAAGCAGACAACACAGATGCATAGTCATGGTAAGTACATAACTTAACCATTCATGACACATCAGAATAGTCCTGTTGAGCCTGTCTGCTAGCATATTTGACTTTCCTGGAATATGCATTGCTATAAGAAAGTGTTTGCTGAGATCGTCCATTGCCAAACTCTCATTGCTTCTCAGCAAAGAGGGTAAGATCTGGATCCCCCCCGTGTTTGCTGATGTACCAAACCACTGGCATATTGTCCAGTTGAATAGCAATTGTACCCAGAGGGAGAGAGTTGTGGAAGCCTACAATGCCAATAGGTCCACTCTCATCTCCAGAACATTTATATGCAATTTTGTCTCCACTGGGTTCCATGTGCCATGAACAGTCCATTTCAAGTAATACCCCTGCCACTCAAACTGGGGGGCATCCATGGTCAATCTGGCACTGGGTGGAGGAAGAATAAAGGGGCAACCCTGGCATATCTCATTGGATTGTATCCACCATACTAATGCGTCATTGCATACCCTAGACAGTTTTATCAAAAATTCTAAGGTTTGGTGCAGAATGGACCATTGCACTTGTAGAGTCCACTGAAGGATCCTCGTGTGAAAATGGTCAGTTGTTGTCAATGTGATTACAGCAGTCATCGATTGCAAAGCTCTTAAGACTAGTTTGGCTGGAGGAAAAAGATAATGCAGAACTTGATTGACATTTTACCTTAAAGACAGAATTCTGCTCTGTGGTAAAAATGCTTGAAGATTCACTGTGTCTAAGCGAGCGCCTATAAACTCCAAGACTTTTACTGGATGAAGTTTGGACCTTGCAAGATTCACAGTGATGCTGTTATCAATAGATATCTGGTTGATGCAGGGAGAAGTCAGTCATCTAAATAAGGAAACAGCCAAAATCTATATAGTCTTAGTTGAGCTGCAGCCACTGCTATACATTTGGTGAACACTCTGAGAGCTGTAGTGAGACCAAAGGGCAGGGCTCTGAAATGATAATGACTGGTTCCCAGACAGATGCAAAGGAATCTTTGACATTGTCTGTTCATTTTTATGTGATAGTATGCATCCTTCAGATCTATAGAGCACATCCAGTCATCTTTCTGGAGCAAGGGTAGAATGGACTGAACTGTGACCATCCAAAATGTGGAGTTCTTTATGAGTTTGTTTAGATAACTGAGATCAAGAATGGGTCTGAGGTACCCTGTTTTCTTTGGCACTAAAAAGAACCTTGAGTAAAAACAGGATCCTCTCTGGTCTGGTGGGACCTCTTGGATGACCCTTTTGTCTAGCAGATTTTAAATCTCTAAAGATGCTTCTGTTGATTGGGTAAAGCATCATGGAGATTTGTTCTTATCCTCAGTGGATTTTGTAAAAAGGGAATAAAATATGCTCTGGATCTGATTATTTGCACCTGTGTACCTTTCCTGATGTATGCTCAGGCTTCTGGATGCAAAAGCAAGCATCCCCTTACTGTCTCCAGAGAATAACAGTTGGGCAACCTTTCAGGAATGCTGGAAGGGTCTGTCCAAGAAAGAATCTTGAGACCCTTGGTATTGCGGACTTCCTCTGCTGCATTGGCAGCATCTTCAGTTATTATAATTATTTCCTCCTGTGCCTCTGAGGGAAAATTCTCAGTGTGAATCTTGAAAAGGCCCTTGAGATTTCTGAAACCACATTTTCTTACCACTGCACTGATTTCTGGAGAAGGATCTCTGCAAGATAGAAAAACAGATTCCCATGGTAGATGTTGAGTTTCCATCTTGTTCACTACAGGAAAGTGTCTGTTTAGCAGTGGGCCTAAAAGGGGAGGATCCATCAAAAACAGCATTGATGAATGACACTGTAAAAGGCTTCACAAAGTCACACAAATGCATCCAGGTATCCTTCTAATGAATATGCCAGTACCTGCAGCCTGTGAGGAGCCTTCAGCCACATGAGATATTAACCTCATTCACATGTTTGATATGGATTGTAGGGTGGCCAGTCATGAAGAATACACTCTTGTCTCATCTGAAGACATTTACCTAGGGGGTAGAATTAGAGAGTTCCTTTATCAAGTCCCTCTGTAAACTAGTAAAATGTGCCAGATAATCCAGCGATCATAAAGCAAAGGTCACTAATACATATACCCGCTTTCCATATTTGTCCAAGGCCCTAGATTCTCTGTTAGGGGGATGGACCATTGAGCATTGTTTGGCTAACTCCTCTTTTGTGGCTGCTGGAACAACCATGGCATCCACTGGAATACCCTTGGACCAATGTTGTCTATTTAGTGGTGCACTGAGGATCTTGTGTGGGAATTTAGGGATGGGGTCTATGGAATCTGGCTCCTTCCATGCCTACTGGGAGACAAGATCAACAAGCTCATCCACTGGGGGGATAACGCAAGATGTAGATGGGTCAGACCTGAAAGATTCCAAGAACACTGATTCCTTCTGAGAAGGGTTTATGGAAAACCATTCACCTATTTGGTGCAGGATTTCTAAAATGTCTCCAAGTGAGACATCTTCCAGTGGAGATCTTGGGGACCCTTCTCCTTCATCAAAATCAGCGTCTTCTGTCAATGATCCCTTAGGGGAATCTAAATGCCTCCTTTTGCATTGTTTCTTCCAAGGAACCTCCAAAGTGGAATACTCTGGAGAGAAGTGAGAAGAAAGGGGAAGCCCCTGTGCAGGGACTGCTTGGAAACTCTTATGGGTTGGCTGTCTCTCTGGAGTAAGATGATGAGACTTAACAGTCAGATCCAAGGGAGGGATGGGAATAGGCTCTGAAGAGGTGATAGTTGAAGGACCCCCTGGGTGTGAGAAAACTCTTTTCACTACTTGAAAGGCAGAAGGTCCTGAAGAAGTGGAAATTAGCCTCCCCAGAGCAGAAGGTCCCAGATCATCCAATCTTCCACTCCCCCTGGGTTGCACCCTTGAGGAGGGAATCAGACCCGAGCTGTTTAATGCTGTTGTACCAAGGGGAAGTGATGGCTCTGAAACCCTCAAAATCAAAGTCATGCCCCCGGACCCAATGCTGACACTTCAGTTCCAAGACTCATTCTGCTTTAAAATGCTAGTAGCTGATTGGATTAGTAAAGGGGTTGGAGTCAAAGAAGGTAACATTCTCGGATCTGCCACCTTGACTCTTGGGATCTTCAGATCTGACACCTCTGAAACTACAGGTTGGATTGGGGAAGGAGTCACTATAGAGTCTGAATGCTGCAGAGTCATGGATCCAAACACGGACAGATCCAAAGGATCTGAGCTCTAAGAAACTTTCTCATTATCCTATCCCCATCATATTCTGAAAAACTCTGGGAAGACCTGATGGAAGAGGATGCTGAGAGGATGAGAAGTCTTTTTAGGAGAATCCTGCAAGAGAGGGGACTTCAATCTTGGAGAGACTGGCTCTGGTGAGAAGAGCAGAGACCAGATCTGAGGAGACCTGCTTGGATATGGAACCAGATCTGCCCCCACTGAATCTGAAACCTTTTTAGCCTAGGTGGTAGTAGGGTCTGACAAGGTCAGATTTGAGAGCTTTTTTTTTATAGATAGTGGCTCCAAACTTGGAGCTGAAGAAGGAGATCAGACAGGAGAACGTTTCTTATACTCCCTGGACTATAACATTTTCTGACTTCTAGAGGGGGTTTGAGACCCTGAAGTAGAAGGAACTGTAGATCAAGAAGCCGGCAACATACCTTTCAGAATCAGTTTATTACGCCTATCACTTACAGCCTTGGCATAGAAACCTGTACAGATTTCACAAAAAATCTAAGGGTGATCCAGACCTAGACAATACATGCACTCCCTGTGGCCATCAGAATTGGGTATCTTATGCCCACAAGAAGTGCATTTCGTGAAACTAGTAGGCTTGTCTGCCATTCCGGAAAAGACTCTGGAGCAAACTAACCAGAAAAAACACAAAATTATGTAGACAATTTTTTTGTTAAAGAAAAGTGAAAAGGAGAAAATACTAACAATGCTATAACAGAACTATCTCAGGAGAGGTGAGAAAAGGGAAAAAGCTACCAACAATGGTAGAAACAAATTTACACCAGAAGAAAAGTTCTAACATAATGTTATATTAGCTGTAAAGGTAAAGAGAAGAAGGAAAGAAGAGATTTAGTAACAAAAACTCCAAAAATATGTCACTCACAATAAACTCCCAGCTCAAGAGCATGAAATCCCAACCAATTGCTAGAGTGGCAAATGAGATCTGAGGTAAAGCAGTGATCGTGGACATTATGGGTAAAGGGAGAGCTTGAGAGTTGAATCCTAGACTGCAAAAAAGTGGCTGAAATGAAAATGACAACATCAGATCATGCGGTTGACCTATTTCTCCAATAAGCTTTTCTAACACTGACAGCAGATGCTTCCAACTCAAGCCAGCCAAACCTTTCTAGATTATTTCATGAGTGCAGGGATCCAGACCCGAATTAAATCCACCTTGTGGGACCTTTGCCCTGATGGCTGCTCAGTACACAAAAGAATATCCTAGGATCAAACCTCACAGACTCCCTGAAAACAGAAGGCATGACATCAAGATGTGAACAAATAACAACCCACCAAATAGCTTAAAAATGATATAGTTAAATATACACAGGGGGACCATCTACCTGGCCTTTTAATTGGATGAACTGAATGGTCAAAGGCCCACACCATGACATGACCAGTCCTAAAAGAATGAGATGAATAAACATAACATGCTAAACACTGAGACAGTAAAGCCTTACATAAACTGTTATCAAGATACCTGAGGAGGAAATGTATCTCATTTGGGAAAAGTAATACTAAACTGACCATATTATAGGGGTGGAAAAGCCTTTTTGGAATAATAAATCTGTGGGACAGAGTAAGGATACTGCTTATCTGTCCAAAGCCACTTGCTTTTCTAGGCCCAGTTTTTTGGTCTTTGATCCAACAACCCACACCAACACAGCATCATCTACAAGTGAAACCTAGATCCATGTCAACCCCCCACCAGCATAAAAAAGTAGTTCACTAATACAGAAGCATGGACACATCACAAAATATATTCATGAATCGAAATACATGCACTGCATCCTAGCCCAACCTTTTAACAGTCTGCCCAGTAACTAGTGCTTTGTCAAATCATGAAAACAGCAAGCTCTGGCAAGCAGTCCAGCTAAATACACCCTAACAATACTTAGGGCTTCATCTTTGCACCAATGAGATGTTAAATAGCATACAGTTAACTGGACTGACTATGACCTCTCCTCCTTTGGAAGGATCATTTAAAAACATCAGAAAGATCTACAGGCTGCCCCATAAGCTCTATTAGTATTGAGAGCCAATGAACTCCACTAGAAAAGCCCTGCTTCTCCTTCAGTCATCCACAATTCATCTGAAATTTGAGTGGGCAAAGCTACTGCCTCTTGGGCCAAATGTAAACCTGCAGGTGAAAAAAGGATTGCTAGCAAGCACAGTGTAAATTCCAGTGATGTGCTTGGCACAGAGAGATGTTAGTATGTAAATTGTGGAGTATTAACAGTCATAAAAGTGACTGAACCAAAAAGTCAGAGTAGACTTTTTATTCAAAAAATGATCCACCAACATGTTGCTGGACCATAAAACCACTTTTGTGTTGCATAAACCATTCAGCCAAACAGCTGTGGCAAAATATATATATTTTTTTCTGTTCTTGGTGGACCAAGATGGGTGCTAAAGGTACAGACAACCATTAACCTTTAATGTAAACTTCCATTCCATATCACTCAGCTGCAACAGTGAACAACTGTAATATACTTGCCACCCAGTTCTAGTGCCAAAAAGATATGCTTTTGAAGTTCACTAAAGAATGAGTCACAACTAGAGGTCTGATTATCTTCTTAGTAACCTTGGCCATGGGGAGGTTTATACATCTGCCTCAAGGATTAGTTAATGATCCAGTGAATCAATACCCATCTTTTCCAAATGTGTTGCACCAACAACATGCTTCTTGGAAGAAAAAACAAATTCAGACCATCAGAAGTACAAAAATCTACAGCTCTAAGCATAAAATAACTGATTGCAGTACCTTGTTAACCAAGATGAGCATACAAATAAATACTTCAGTCTGAAATTATCTAACTAAAGACCATCTAGATTACGCTGAAGCAATGACTCTGATGCTGCTTACCTGATCAATAGACTGAGACTTTGCTCAGATTGTTATTTTGATATTCTGAATGCATAAAAGTTATTCTTCCTCTGCCCATATTATAACAAATTTCTTCCATGTAATAATTTTCTGCTTGATTGTTACTCTTAACTGTCACTTAAGATCAACAAATTGCTGGTAAAAACAGGGAAAACTAACAAGATGTGTGTGTGTGTGTGTGTGTGTGTGTGTGTGTGTGTGTGTGTGTGTGTGTGTGCATATATATATATATATATATATATATATATATATATATATATATATATATATATATGTATGTAAAGGCATTATGTGTTTATTTATTGATACTTGATTACAGGAAAAATCCAACTGAGTAGAAGTCCATTTTCAGTAGAGACGCAGGAAGAAAAACTCCAGAGTGTTAAAAAACATTTTGAGAACAATAATTTTACAATCTTCAGAAATAATACAAAAACATCTACAGTTTAAATAATTATACCAAATTAAACATAATATGAAAATATTGGTTAAGTATAAATAGAAGTTATGTGACAATTATTTGATATTTAGAGAAATGTTAGTCAGTTCACAGTGACATTAAAGGTATGTTAGTAGATTACAAACAGGAATTGCAATGTGAAGTAAGAGAAAAGCAGGCTTATGATATATTTAGAGAGAAAGCCGGAGTAGAGAAACTAATAGAAGTAAGGAAGTGAATGAAGGAGGGAGAGTAAGGAGCTGAAAGGTAAGAATAGGTATTTGTTTACATTTAGGGATATAGTTTATCCTGTTATTGAACAAGATCTGAGCCAGCTTTTGGCTATGAAGCCTTTCAGAATGGATTTGAAGGGTAGGAGGAAGGTTTTTGATCCAACTGATAGAAATAAGGAGTTGCAGGCCTTAGCAACATGGTATGTGAATAGACATTCCAGCAGATTTGATAGGTTTGGTTTGTCAACAGACAGGAGATTTTGGTCATTGGATTATAATGACAAACTGGGAACATAGTTGTGTAGAATGTTATTTAGTGTTGGACAATCAGATGGATGCTGGATAATTTTATAGATGGTAAGAAGCTGTGTATGTGTTAGTTGTTGAGGTAGTTCTAACCAGTTTAGGATTTTAGTGATATACAGTGATGGGTTCTGAAAGGGGTATTTGCTGCAAGTTTAACAACTTTGTAACAGCATTGTTCAAGTTTTGATTTTTGTGATGCCTGAAGGGTAGTAAAGTTGGGAGTGCTATAAAGAAGTGTGGAGAGGAGATAAGAAGTGGCAGATGTAGTTTTACTTGCATTGGTGGTAAGGAGAGGAGATAAGAAGTGGCAGATGTAGTTTTACTTGCATTGGTGGTAAGAACTTTTTTGGCTCTGTAAAGCATCCCTAGTTTTTGCTGATTTTTTCATAATGCAATTTTGTATATACAGGTCAAATTTAAAATTATCATTCACTATATCAGTGACTTCAACGGTTGTATTATCAAGACAGAGAACTTTATTTATTTATTTATTTTTTTTGAAAAGGTGGCAAGGTAGTTTTTTTTTTTTTTTTTTTTTTTGTTTGTTTTTTGTTAGGATTGAGCATGAGCTGTGAGTTACAAAGCCATGTTTCAGTGACAGTTAAAGCTTCCTGAGTACGTTTTTGGCAGTCAGATGTGCAAATGAGTATGGAGACATCAGTGTACTATATTTCAGATGACTGCTGTGTGGATGTATGGAGGGTGTTGGTGAACATGTTAAAGAGAAGATGAACAAGAAGAGAGCCTTGTGGTACACTGGCAGTGACTGGGAGGTATGGAGAGAGGGTGGAATGCCAGTTTACTGATTGATACCTACTGGATAAGTAGCTTTTGAACCACAGAAGGGTGTGCTGAGAGAGACCTAATGAGGGTACTGCTGTTATTTCTAGCTTTATTGACAGTATCTATACAGGCTAGAAGTTCAGTGATAGTACTATGGAAAGGATGGAAGTCATTTTGTGGGGGATAGGAGTTTGCCCTGCAGAAGATAGTTTAGTAATTGTTTTTGAATACATTTTTCAAGTATTTTGGAGAGGGATGTCAGTTGAATTTCCTCCTTTGTGCAGAAGGATAATGTGTGACTTTTTCCATAGAGTGGGAATGTGGGATACCTAGTCTGTCCTGCTTATAAAGATTGAGACAGGAATGGGAATGCTATTAGCTGCTATTTTAAAATAATAGCTTGGAAGGTCATCAGCTGAAGTAGAGCATGGTTTGAGCTTGTTTAACGGATATTTTATGTATGATGTGGGAACAGGCATGAAGGTGAAAGTGTTTGTGGTGATACATAACTGTTGGGCAGTGTTAGAATTAACTTTTGGGGAAATCTGGGTTAGAGATGCTATACTATCTATGAAATTAGTGTTGAAATGCATTGTAAAAAAAGTAGCAAAGAAGGCTGAAACCCATACAAAAGCCCATGCTGTAAACAAAATGATGCAGAAAATAATAAAAATACAGCAAGGCTACCACAACCATACAAACGTCTTTAATCAAATCCTGGATAAGCGTTTTCACGTTACAGAACGCTTCTTCAGATCCAAACAGCATAAAAAGATAAAACATTGCTGACATTTTAAATAATGCATTAACCAATCACAACCAATAAAATTATTACATCCAATAGAATTACTGGACCACTTTCCTTCTTTTTTTCTTTAAGGCTGGCTGAAGATGTACATTAGCATTCAGCCCCAGAAATGTATTGGCCTGTAATTTAATAATCCATTTTAGCTCCAAATTTTCCACATAGTTATTCAAATCACCTCCCCTGGGTTTAACCATAGTGCATTGGAGGACTTGAAAAGAAAAACTTTGACCCGGGTTATCATTAACATGCTTGGCCAGGGCATTCTTAATGTTAAAAACTTTAATATCACATAAGTGTCTTAAAATCCTGTCTTAATTGTTGCACTGTCTTCCCCACATAAAAACCCATGCATACCTTACAGGTAGCTAAATAAACAACATTTGGGGTTTGGCAGTCAACATAAAACCTAGGTTCCAATACATAACTAAACACAAGATGTTGAAAACCCTGATGCTTAGAGATAACTGGGCACTCTTTACACATAAGGCAAGGAAAAGTACCCATCCTTTGTGAAAATTTTCTATCTAGTTAAAATGCATTGTGACTTTGAGTGGTGAGTTATTGGGAGAGGGGTTAGAGTTGAATTTTTGGCCAGGATGCAAGATTTCTTTAATGAATGTCCAGAATTTTGTTAGTGTTGTGTTCACAATTATTCTAAAAGGTATCATAGTATAGTTTTTGTCTTCATCCGTTTGATTTTTAGTATGATTGGAAATCATTCAGATGTTTTCAAGATATCGTGGTGTTTTATATTGTTATTCTTTCCATACTTTTTCTTTATCCTGCATTAGCATTCTACTCTTTTTTTGGATAGCTAAACTGCATTATTTGCTTTTAATCTCTTCCTTCTAGGATGGCAAGGCTCTTTAAGATATTCAGGAAAATTTTACTGAATTCATTTACATCATCATCTAATGGGAGGAGATTTATTAAGTTCCATTTACTAGATTATAGGGTAGCATTGAATATTTCTGGATAAAACTTGGAAGGTTGCATGTTGTTTTACAAATACTCTGTTTAAGTGTAGGTGTGAGAGGTCTGGTTCTATAGACTGGGAAATGATCAATGAGACAGTCAGACGTAGCTGTGGTAGTATGTTTGCTAGGGTCTGATACTAGAATTTATTCCAAATCTGCATATGCATATATTTCAGCTTTTTTTCCAAAACAGTTGACAACCCAAGAAGACTTCTGATGAAGTCTATTGACGAAAGTGCTTTACCTGTATTGTGGATTATTGGACTATTCATTCGTTTTTATGTACAGTGGATTACTTTATGTGGTGTGAATAAAAGTGTTCATTTTTGGTGGTCGTAGGACATTGGCTCAAGGAGTGGTTATTGGAAGTTATCTGACAACCCAAGAAAGCCAGACACAAGCTGCATAGGTGGACCTACAAGATTTGAAACTTGTTTTAACCGTTCTGCATGTATATATAAACCAAAAACTGTTCTTCTGTCTTCAATATATTGAATGTTACTATCACACTGGAATGGGGGAAAGAAGGAGGAGGACAAACCTCTCAGCTGCCTAAAACTTTTCATTGCTTCCATAATTTTGCATAGAGATATCTTTTTTAAATATTATTTGAACTTCATAAACCTGAACTTCATAAACCTACCTAAGACTAATGATTTTGTGAGAAAGGGTGCAAGATTAAAATAATAACAAATGCAGTTTGCATAAATCTTTACCTCAGATGTTCATGTTAATTCACATTCTGATAGTTTGTTGAATTATCAAATCAAATTATGCAAGTCCTTACAAATAAATCTGAGTGCCCTACTCACGCTGAATTTAAAACTACCTTAATTGGGAATCAAACCCAGGACCAGCTGTAACAAAAATGAATGCTGTGTCAATCTGCCAAGCCCAAAATTGTAAAGTAATTTGCTGTCTTTTAGTAAATAAGCATAATCAAAAAAACTGAAGTAATCCTGTCATCTAACCACAAAATATTCATTACATAAATATTTCTTATTTTTTTGTATATTTTGAGATAAAGCATTCACTTAAAAGGATCAACATTATTAATGGAACAGCCATCACTGTGACACAGAGGGGGAAAAAGCCCAAGTTTGATTAGCAGATTGGGCATCTGAGGCACTGACAGGTAGGGATGGGTGTGCTTGTCCAGGGTGGAGGGACATTGATCTCAGAAGAGCATGGCATATGAAAAGTGGTGTAGTCCTTGGGCAATTTCAGTATGGGCATAGGTAGGGGTGACAAGAAAGTGGACTGTAACATAACCCCCCTCCCTATTGAAGGCAAGCCCTCCCAAGGGCACCCACAAGTTCCATGCTGGCCACAGTCCAAAAGAAAAAATGGAGCACTTGGGTGGAACGCCATAAAGTAGGAACAAAGGAGAAAGACAAACCAGAAAAGAAAACAAAACAGCATCTGGACACTGTGTGTTTGTCTTAAATATCTAATGTCCCTTGTCAAAATATGCAAAATAAAATACAAATCCCTAAATGACCTCTCATAAGAAAAATGTTAGGTTTAGGGCTAAGCTCTTGTTTTCTTTGTTTAGTAATAATATTTTTATATATAACATACAGGAAAATAAATTACCGGGCTGCTCCAGCCAGACGAAGAATCTGCCTTAAATTCAGAATTAATTCATTACCACCATGCAATGTTATAGGTAAAATAAAAACTCTACCATAATCTGGGCAGGAAAGATTAAAGTGATCCATTTCTTAACCTATCAATATGACCTACTTTCTGAATAAAGAGAAAATACCCGTCTTTAGAAACCAACCAATAACTGACTGCAAATGGGAAGTGATGTATTTGAAAAAAAATAAATGGGAAGTGACATACCACTCTAATGATCTCTTGAGCTAACTGTAATATTACTAACTCACCTTCCTCATTTATCAAAGTCTTCAATGTTCAACAACAAAGCTCAATACTGAAAATAAAGGCTGCTGGCACTTATACATGCACAAAACTCCCAACTGAGGGCTTGCAACCAATGTCAATCTATCAAGCTGCTGTCAAATAAAGGGAATAATTGCACAAAGGAGAAATCACCACAAAAACTTTTAATCCAAAATTTTGATTTGCACCCTTAAAAACAAATTGGCACCTGGATCCAGGCTCTGGGACAAGCCTGTTCTGAACATGAAACACTTAAGGACCAGATGTAAGACATTTAAAGTTACCATGAATAGTGTTTGGATATATGTGAGCAGCTGTTGTGAAGAATTAGGCTGCCACACTAATGTACATGCTCTGCCCTCATGAACTATGGGATGACCAGTCAAACTGTAAACAATAGAGAGAAATTTGCCTGTAGCACAAACTTCATTAATCCTGTACAACTCTTAGACAAAATGGCTATTTAATAATTATGATCATAATACAGCCAATAGATTTTTCCCTAAACAATCAAATTGTATGCAAACATAATGTTTAATTATCATCAAACAAATTTAAGATATTTTAGCATGAAAAAAATAAAGAATGTTTGCATTAGTAAAATAGACCATGAGTAAATATAACAAGACCATACAGAATCTGCTGTGTCTTTCGGCTTTTCATACAGAATAATAATTTTAAATGCTAGAATGCAACGGTTATTGAGATGTAAGATAAGAAAATAAATGATTATAAAGAATGTTAGAATAAATCATGCTGATGACATCAGGAAATAGTTGTTGAAGTGAATTTAAGAAACATGCCATAGAAGAAAGTTGGAAATAGCATCAAGAAATAAAATAAGTAAAATATACAAGTATTTTAGATTTAAAAATTGGTAATGACATTACATTACCAGGATACAATATTCAAGGTACAAAATATAGTAGTGAGACCATTAAATTAGAAGTTTTTTTTTTTTTTTTTACAAACAACTTGCAGAAATGAAGACACAATAATGTGCTATTTTCAGCTTTGACTCGCAATAATCCATACCTAGCTTTTCCCTTCCTAGCACTCTTGGGAAGAGCCCTACACGAAGTTAAGGGTAACATCAGATGAGAGCAGAGCTGATTACTAAGGTGCTAGCTCTGGAGCAAGAACAAGCACTATAATTTCCTTGAGTTGATGGATAACTATTTAGAAGAACAATTTGTTCCTGAAATTTCATGGAACACTTCTGAAACATATCAAACATCACCTCATGGCAACAGTACAAAATCACTCAGAAGATAACACATTCATAAGAAACAGCAGAAACCACTCATAGCCTATTCAGTAGTCATATTATGTGTATTGTACCTTAGTGAAATTGGAACCAGTAAATCAAACTAAAAACAGTAAAAATGTATGTGGGCATATTTTTCATGTGATCCATTAAATGCATTGTATTGTAAAACAGGGAATTTGATTTGGCTTCTCATAATTCAGCACAAGGTATTAGGGTTACCACCTGTCTCACTTTGCATGGGACAGTACTTCTTTGGGCAGTTGTGTCCTGCAAAAATATTGTAAAAATGGCAGATGTCCTGAGATTTTTAGGACAAAAATTATTTCCTATATTTTATGTAATAGTTGCATAAAACAGTTATTCTGTATCTGAAACACCTAAATGTTATAAGAAACAGAATAAGCAACCAAAATGCTACAAGAATAAGCTTTTATTTAGGCAAAAAAATGAGGTTCTGTCCTTTGTACTGGCTGTGGGTATGTTTCAGCCTGCAAAATCTGATGTTTGTACCAAAAATGTCCCACTTTGGGCATTTGAAAAGGTGGCAACCCTACAAGGTATTTCATATAGTTAGACACCCATATATTCCATATGGGATGTTGTTGTTGTGTCTTTCGGCTTTTCACGGTTAGGGGTCGCCACAACGGAACTCCGGTCTGCTAATGATTGGTAGTTGATTTTTACGTGCCAAGTTACCAGCCCTGGTGCACAGCCTTCAACGAAGGTACGCCCATTCACGCATGCCTCCACGCAGAAGACGCTCTAGCTGAGAATCGAACCGGACAGCATCTTACTGTGAGGCGACAACACTACAGCAGCACCACCAATATTCCATATGGGATACTTGATCTAAATCAGGTTTGTTGACATCTTTTTTATCAACTGCAATTGGTCAATATATGCAGATGGTTGACAGCTGTGTGAAATCGACAATTCCTGCTGAGGAGAGCAATATTCTCTTTCCCCTTGGATTGTGCAGTCTTGGAGTTAGTGTATATACACACCACACACACACACAATATATATATATATATATATATATATATATATATATATAATTAGCAAAGGGGGTATGGGAGTGCAGGGGGGGGGGGCTTGCCCCTTGCAAAAAACTATGTCTTAAAGTTGAATGTGCCCAGGTTCATCTTCAATGAATGTGTGGCAATGTGTTGATATTCGGTTTGCCATCCTTATACAATCGACATTTTGGAGCTTGACACATACATAAAACATTACATTATTTTATGGGAAGAATAGAAGCCAAGCATTTCAAGTCATACAATACAATTTGGACCAATGATTTAATTCATTAAAAAAGCTAGAAAAATAATAATAACAATGTATCTTTATGCACTAAACTGATTTATGACAGAACTTAAGTAAATGAGGCACATATTTTTATACCTTGCTATGAAGAATTCTGTCTGGAATCTAATACATATTTGGGAGTGAGCTGTGAGCTACTTTTCACAATTCACTGCCTAGTAGAACTGAAAATGGAACTGTGACTATCATTTCTCACTTATATTATGTGTGACCTGCAGTATGCCTTGCATTTCAAAACACATACAGTCACAGTTTTACTATGTTAGATGAAGCATATATTTTAACCCTTGTTAAGCAAAAGTTTCTGACACCAATGTACCCACTCCCTTGACATTATTTTCTGTATTTACTTTTTTGTCTGGAAGACTAACTTGCATTTGATTTGATATGATAGAAGACCATGCACCTTCCCTTTTTATTATTTTTACTGCTTCTGTACATTGACTGTACTTATTTTTCTTTAATGCACAGTTTCAATTGTAGATGCCTCTAAGTATTTAGTAGTAAGTTTTAACTGCATACTTCACAGTTTGCTCACACACAACACACCTATGGCATTTTCCAGTGTGAAAACAGATTTTTATTAACAGTCTACTTCATATCTGGTCACTTCTTATCATATAGTCTATTCCATGTCTGATTAAGGACTCACTTTCTTCCACATTCAAGTAATGGGTGGTGACCTCAAAGTAAAGTGAGAAGATGCAGGAAGCAGCTAAATGGGTGGGGCTAGCTGAAACTGCCCATCAATGACAACAACCTCTGATCAAACAACAAATGTAGTCATTGATTTTCATCCACAGACCGCCTTAGTATGTCCCTACTAATTATAGCCAGTTTGCTGAGTTTATACATCTCACATATATGCATTCAGCATTAAGTGAAATGGAGACCTAGACAAAGGATACTTGACCTCCCTTGTTGCAAACTTGTCCCCTTTGCACTTTCTCTGTTCCCCCCTGCCCATTTCCCCTCATTCTGGCCCCACACTATTCAGACAGATTATTTCTTTCTTGCTTTTTCACATATTCGCTTACTTTTTAGCTTCCCCATGCTATTGACACTCCTTTACTGGCCATGATTCTACTGCAATTATTCTAAAGGATGCAATTGAGTTAAGCTGTAGAACTTGAAGCTGCTAGGCATCCAAAATTCATAGTGGTCTAAATGCTCTGAGTTGCATCTTAGAACTTCTTTTACAACCGTTTGATTTAATGATGGCATAAAGAAAAAATCACGAGTAAGGGAAAAAGCTTTATCTTCCGAGAATAAGTTGTTCCTAAAGCTTAATGCTCAAAGCTAACAGAACAATAGTTCCCCATTAAACTCAGATGACAAGTGCAAGAATACATAAATCCTACCTGGTAGCTCTCAACCTCCTATCTCCAAAATGAGGAACATTAATCCTCATAATGTGGAACAAATGGGCAAAATGTGAAACATACTAACAGCTTTCTAACAACTTCAACTAAGGGGGGTCATATGATGGTTAAACTATGCTGGTTTTATTTATATAAAAAGATCTTTAAATGAATTAATATGATTCATTTCTATTTACCATGGATATCAGTTTAAAAATTCCTAAAAAATGAATGTGCGACAGACCCTTTCAATAAGGAACCTTGAGGAACATGAACTTTTTAAGACAACAAATGAGATACGTTCCTCTTAATGAGGTACACTTGAGATGCAATAGTGCCTGCCTTGTTGCCCCTCCAAAAAGTGAAAGTTACATTATGTTCTTCCCTTCTGTTGTTAGATCAGGATTTAAGTAAAAGTACAAATTGCCATAGGCACATATTATGGCTGCATGATGTGGGAGAAAAAACTAAAGCACATGGATAAAATCCACACAAAGACATGGAGTGCATACAGATTCCACACAGAAGGAATCATGATCAAAGACTGAAATAGAGAACTAAGGTCAGTTAAATGTTTATGCTACCCTGTGCAACTCTCTGCCAATGTTCAGCTGACATTACACACATTCTGCCAAATGGCAACAGGCAGCCACTTACTGAGTACAATACTGATGTTTGACTGCAATGGAAAATGCAAAAGCATAACCACGCTGCTACTTTTAGATACACTGCAACCCCTCTGTGATACACAGTCAGTCATCTTCATCACAAACAGTCTGCATATCCAGTTACAGCCACTTAGTTTAATTTGCATACTTCAGATACCTTATTGTGTCAAAATAGCCACTAGCAAAGATAATGATTGCTTAACTTGAGTAAATAACAGCAGTGTCAACAACTTTCATCCTCAGATAATCTCTCTACCCAACAGTTAAATCCAACTGTAGTGACTGCATACACTTCAAATACCAGAATGCAATGAAATAAAGATAATAACTACTGGCAACAATAATTTATTTTAACTCACTACACACACACACACACACACACACACACACACACACACACACACACACACACACACACACACGACCCTCAATTAGAGCCACATTTAGTGCTTTGACTGCATACTTCACATATGTGGCTGCAACAAATAAATGAATAAATAAATGCAAACCACCACAAAGGAATTTATTTACTCAGTTCTCTTCTGTTAACATAGTGGTCAACAACCCCATACATCTCAAGCTTTTATCTCAAGAATCAAGGCGAAAGCTAAAAATAATGGTGGACAAAGGAGCAAAACAGGGAATAGTATTGCCTTTATACATTTAGAAACTTTGTGGAATAACAGGCAGAAGGCATTTTTTTACTTTTCTTTCTGAAGGATATTAAGTCTGTAATCTCCATCGATTTGGCAGAAACCCCTTATTATATGTTCTTGAAATGGATACCAAGAATCACCTATTTAGCTTTGTTCTCAAGGCAAATTTCTTGGCATCCATGTCTCAGAAGCATAATAAGTTGGTTATGATTAGACACCTGATCATTTCACATTAATTAATATTTAATAATCTTATGCAATAACTAAAACGAGCAATTATACCAGTGGGTACAAAATTTACTCCGCACTTGTCTATAAAATTATGTTTTATGCATTGCATTTACACAATATTTTTCTTTATATAGACAAAGATAGAATATAGTTTGCAACAAAATCAGGGGCATTTCATTTACAATTTTATTAATATTTATTGATTGATTTATTGAACGACAAGTTTGGAAAGCAAAGGGGAAAGTAAATTAAGCTTAAAAATGGTTCATTTTTCACTGTGTCACAAAATCAGGGACATTTTATTTTCAGTCTATTGCTTGATTAAATGGCCAGTTTAAAAAACAAACAGGAAAGTAAATCAAGGCTAATTACATTATTTGTACTTGCTGTTCATTTCACAAGAAAAACAAAAAATATCCAAACACAACATTAAAAAAGAGAGAAAGAAAAACAAGATTAATAAATCAAATATATGAGGTCAAGGATATGGTTATAAATGTGTTTACTGCAGTGGATGTTGTACTAGTATATCTCATATAAGGCTTTGCCATCCATCAGAAAACTTGCACAGCCTGCTGAATAAAAACATGTATAAATGTATGCACATATATTTGTTCAACATGGGGCACAACTTCTTTGTAGCTAAAAAGTAATATTCAGGCCATTTTCACTCACAAGAAAGATAAAGGCATGACTTTCACACTGGACAATGCAAATTCAGATAGTGGCTCCTGTGCTGGAAGATGCTGATACAGAGGGATAGGTTCATAGGTAGTACTAGGCTATCAGCCCTAGGGCCTATGTAAGCCTAGTCAACAAGCTTCCCTGGCTTTTGCCATCCAAGAAAGTTATTTTCCTGTGCCCCTATCGAGCAGGGTGACAGGAGTGATCCCTGGGGTGAATTTCCTAATTCCATCCATTCAAGAGTCCCCCCCTCATTTTTTTTTTTATTTTTCAAATACATTTGAATGAATTCCATAGTATTTATACATAACATATTAAATAACTATGTACACTATTTACATTAGCCTGATATTATAACAGATCTTAATGTATACAGTTGCTTTATAAGTATGTCCAATCCATTATCAGACAGTCTGATCAATTATTGTAGTGTCAATCAATGATAAGACTTTTCCCCAAGGGTTGTTGATTAATGGCTTTGGATAAATTCTTAGTTCTTTAATTTTAATTTCCAATAAGGCTGTAAAAGTCTTCCAAAGTTGGTATTGTGTTTGTATTCCATATTCTTGTTATACACTTCCTTGAAATTGCAAGTATAGTCCATACTAGATACATGTTTGACCTATTCAAATGAGGACCTTTGTTCACATTTAGTAATACTGGTGCTTTAGTTAAATAAAATGATTCATTAAATAAAGCTTGTAGAAAGTTATTAATACCATTCCAAAATGGCTTATTTTTAACACAATCAAAGAAAATGTGGTTCCAATCTGCATTGTGTACTTGCTCACATCTCCAAAATATTCCTTTTATGGAAGAACTAATTTGATTGATTTTGTCTGGGGTTAAGAATGCTCTGTGTAAGTATTCCCAATTAAAAACTTTCCAGTATTATGCAAAGGATGTATATTTTATTGATAATAAGATATTTGTTTTACTATCTTCAGTTAACTGTATTGCATGTCCTTTTTTCATATATTTCCAATATGAGGTTTTGGGTGTTGTTTTATAGCTTATCAGTATTTTGTAAAATTTTGAAATACTGTTTCCCATGTCAAAGTCATTATATATGATTTCATATATGTATTTCATAAATTTAGGTATTTCTTTAAATGAAGAATTGCTAGTTATTCTACTTAAATCTTGTGAATATGACAGAATACTCTGTAAAATTAGCCAGTCCTGTTGTGGAATTGTGTATGTTGTTTTTATTACTTGCATATCTAAAACTTTTAGTTCTTTGATACATTGGAGCCAACAAACAAATCCTTTCTGTTCCCAGTAATTAATAATTTCTCTATATAGTTTATGTGGAAAGTTCTTTGTGACTATAAATAGTGTTAAAAGATCAAATCAGATTTTAAAATCTATATTTGCATTAATAATTTTCCTAAATGAGTCAATGTAATAATTAATCATGAGTTTTAGTGGGTTTAGTTATGTTATATTGCATACTTTTACATATGTGCTATGGCAAATTGTTTTTATCTGTTATTTGATTTTTTTTTTTTTTTGTAAATTAAATCCATTTATTGATATTACAGTTAGTAATTCTTCCCAGTTTGCAGAGTAATTTGGATTTATCCAATCTGAGATTGTTTTAGATATTGATTCTTTTATATATGTTTCTATATCAGGAAAGTTTAATCCTCCCTGTTTCCCTGGTCTGATATGATGTATTAAAGCTATTCTGTTTCTTATGGGAAACCATAAAAATGTAATTAGGTATGAATTTATTTCTTTAATTATATTCCTTTCTGGTAACAGTTGTATTGCCAAGGCTATATATAGGATATTGGGCAGTAAAACCAATTTTTTCAACTGTAGTCTATCTTCAAATGTTAATATTATTTTGTCCATTTTTCCACAGAAATGTTTATTGTATTGATGATATTATTGTAGTTTTTTGAGACTAATTCATTATTATCCTTGCATAACTCATTTTCGGGATATTTTAAGGTAGATTCTTCTTCCCCTATGATGTGATCACCCTTAGTCCGCAGTTCTTTTTTTGATTTAAAAATTAAAATTTTGATTTTGATTTATTGGGATGGAGTCCTGAAGTCATGTGAAATTTGTCAATTAATATATCTAATTCTTCTAATGTATCTTTTGTATTAGATAATGTTAGTAATATGTCATCAGCAAATAGCATTACTTTAGAATTGTTTTGTTCATAAACATCTATTCCTTTGATTTTTATATTGTTACGAATTGAATCTGGCAATATTTCAATAGCCAGAGCAAATAGGAACATCCTTGTTTAGTGCCTTTTGTTATATGTATAGATTCAGAGGTAATAGGACCTATATATATATATATATATATATATATATATATATATATATATATATATATATTCTTTAGGAGATGAACAAAGGATCAGGAAATTCAAATAGCATTAGGTTTTTGAATAAATAGTCCCAATTTATGGAATCAAAGGCTTTCTCTATATCTAAGCCAATTATGAGTGTTTATTTTCTTTATTAACATAATCTATAAGAGAAATTATCCTTTAATATTGTCATGTGTGTGTCTATAATATATAAATCCAGTATGATCATTATTTATTGTTTTGGATAATGGTATTTTCAATCTGTTAGTTAATAGTGTCATAAATATCTTTTAGTCATTATTTAATAATTATATAGGTCTATATGAGGTACAGAGGTTTGGGGATTTGATTTCCTTTAGGATTGGTGTGATTAAGCAATATCTCCAAGAGGGTGGTATTAAAGCTTGTGACTGAATTTCTAATAGAGTTTTATGGAAGAGGGATAGTGTCTTTGAAGGAAAAAGTTTATATATTTCCATAATTATGCCATCTATACCTGGAGCTTTATTATTTTTACCCTTTTGTATTGTATCTGTAATTTCTTTGTAGGATATGGGTGCTTGCAGATCTAGTTTTAATTTTTCTGGTATTTTTTTATATTAGAAGATTTTACATCTAGATTTAATTGATCAATATGTATGTTTTCTTTCTGGAAATGTTCCATATAGTGATTTCTGTAGGTATCAACAATGTCACCTATATCCGAGACATTTTCCCTTTCTTTTCATGGAAGATACTTATAATGTTATTGGCTTTTGATTGTATTTTGATTCTTGTGGATAAATTATATAGATATTTGGGAGAAGTGGCCAAGGTATTAATTTTTAGTTTTTCTAAAGCTAAACTAGTTTTATATGTTAGACTTTTATTGTATTTATTGTTTAATACTTCTTTCTTTTTCATGTCCAAATGATTTTGATTTTTTTCATGTTTTACTGACAAAAGTTTGGATTGTAGATCTAGCAATTCAGAATCCCATTATCTGATTTTTTATACCAAGTTAGGATTTTACTATATATATATATATATATATATATATATATATATATATATATATATATATATATATATATATATATATATGCTTTTAATGAGTCCCATATCATTGGTTTATTTATCTCTGTGGTGAAGTTAATATCTAAGAAGAACTGTAATTCAGATAATAACCAGGGTTTGAACTTTTTAATTTTAGCTATATATACTGGAATTCTGGAGTTAAAGATTAATGGTTTGTACCCATTTTGAAGTTTTAGTATCAATGAATTGTGGTCTGAAAAGGGACAGGGGGTGTTTGAGAAATTAATGATTTTAGAGTGTAGGTCATGGGCAGCAAATATTTTATCTATTCTGGTTTGGGTACCAAATCTGTGATCTTGATGGGAAAACAACAAAGATTTATCTTCTTTAAATTTGAAAGTATCTACCAGATGAAATGATTCTACCCACTTGTTTATAGCTTTTGATACAGCACATGTATGCAGCGGTCTTTTATTTGTAGTTTCAGAAATATCAAATATATAGTTAAAATCTCTCCCTAATATTAAATTGCCTTTATAATTATTGGAAATTAAATAAGAGGTTTTTTAACAGTTTCTGTTCCAATGCCTGGGAACCAGTATAGATTGGCTAGGGTCCATATTCTGTTACTGTGTTTATCTATTACTAATGCCATAAGGCCTTCTTTATCTTCATACTTATAAATGATTTCTGGATTAGTCACATTTGTTTTCCATAAAAGTATTACCCTTTTAGCCTTTGTCTAATAAGTAGATTGCACCAATATCATATATTCCTCAGGATTCCCTTTGTAATTGTCATTTGTTTTGAAATGAGTTTCTTGAAGAAAGACAATTTGTGCTTTGTTCAGTTTTAAATATTTCAATAGATTTGATCTCTTGCTAGGATAGTTTACGCCATTGGTATTTAAAGATAATAAAGTTAAATCTGTCTTAATTTATTTAGACTATGTCTTTTTTGTTTTATTGTGATTATTAAACATTTTCCTCTGATAACTATAAAGTATATGTTTAAGCTTTTAAAGGAAATTATTAGTTTTATACATTGAGTGTTTACCAATAAAGTAATGTTTTGGTCTTGCATACTAAAAATGTTTTGTGTGAAATAAATTTAAATTAATAAATGTTAACAAAACTAGGATCTGCACCAGCCATGGAATGAAAATCATCCCTAATATGATGGATAAATCTAAGTCAATCAGATTATCACTCATACCTTGACAATCCAGAACATCTGAGCTCCATAAATTGAATTATCATATGGAGAATATTTGTAATTGGAATAAGCAATATTTATATTATTTTGAACAGATATAGTACTATTGTAGATTAGACAGAATTCTAATTTAATATAAATATCTACTTATATAAGCAATTAATATTTACATGAAAACAGGCAATTCAATCATAGTAAAGTAGAATGTATCATATATAAAACCTCAGTAAAAGATATTCACCCTTATTGATGAAGTATTTCAAAATGTATTACTTAATATAAATAGACAGTAATAATATTTATACCTAATGTTTATAATACAATGTATTTTGCTGGATATATCAGAAGTTATAATTTATTGTTTGCCAGCATTTAAGTAATCACTTTGTTGCTAACTTACTTAAAGCATCACGTTTGTTTTATGTGAACATTGATAAAAGTTAGTGCATTTTAATTGCCAGTGCATCCCTCTTCCCCCCATTTCTTACACATAAGGATTTTCATATCTGTCATTTCTTATTATAAAATTAGTGAAATTATAGGTTAAAACAACAAATTTACTTATTGTGATCAATGATTACAGGTTCCCTTTCCATATTCATTAATTGCCATTTTATGGCATATACTGAAAGTTTTTATATTTAAATGGCAACATTCTATTTTGTAAAATCAGCAAAGGTTAAACTGAGTGATTATTGTCAATCTAATACTGTTTTTTCAGTGTGTGATTGTTACATCCTGTGCCATTCCTAGTAAAGGCTTCTAATGTTTCCCTTGAACAGCTTTGTCAGTTTGATGTCATGTATAAAACATTAGTTACCTTGGTAACAGCTTAAGTATATTGTATGGTCAAGATGGGTTACAAAACCACAATTCAAGTTAAAGCAATTATATGACTTGCTATGCACATTTACTTATATGAGAAAATCATCATGCTTCCCCTTGATGTTCAATATAGTGTATGTCATTTATGACAAGTTAAAACAATAGTATTATTATACACAAGCCCATGTTATTAAACTGAGTGTCTATTGTCAATGTAATACTATTTGTTCAGAATATGATTGTTACATTCTGTGACATTTCAAGGTTAAACTGAGTGATTGTTGTCAATTTAAAAAAAAACAGGCAATTCAATCATAGTAAAGTGCAGATCCTAGTTTCTATTGTTTCTCTTGAACAACGTTGTCAGTTTGATGTCATGTATGAAACATTAGTTACTTTGGTAACCTCTTAAGCATTATATATGGTCAAGATGGGTTACAAAAACTACAATTCAAGTTAAAGCAATTAGATGACTTGTTATGCATATTTACTTATATAAGAAAATCATCATGCTTCCCTTTGATGTTCAATGTAGTGTAAGTCATTTATGACAAGTTAAGACAGTAGTGTTATTATACACAAGACAATGTTATTAAATCCTGTGTTTAATATGTAAATTCAGCAGACTGCTTCATCTTATACTATGAATATATATTTTATGTCTAGATTTACTAAAATCATATATTCCATAACTATTGTGTGTGTTTTTTTTTTTTTGGCTGTTGCTTAGTTATTTCAGAGACCACAAGCTGCAATGCTTATTCTTATTATTAGCTCCTTCCCAGCATGTTTATACAGTCCATAGACCTTAAATTATGAGACCCTTCTAGTTTCTTATTTGTTATAAGTATATTTCCAGCCTTACATACACACATATCAGTACTTCAAGCACGGGAAACAAAGTCCATCCAGTTTTGTCAGAATAACATTCACTAGTTCATGTGGTGAGTTTCCAGGCTGTTCTTAAAATATCCAAACCAATATTTTTTCCTGTTCCATTTTACCAGCCTATTCCATGCAGTGGCCACTTTGCCAATGAACCACTCAACACACCTTCCATTCCAATGGATATTTCCACAAAGGAAATCTGATGACTCTCTAGCACTTCCCAGCAACACCGAACACCCCAAGAATCAGCTATCCCCATATGCTCAACATGTCCAAGCAAGCTCACCTCCCAGACCACTTCAAAGGGTACTGCACAAGACCAAGTGCTCTTAGTATTTCACAATAACTCAGACTTCCACTCTTATGTAAGTCATTAATGTGTTTGGAACAAAATACATTTTAAATATAAATTACGCTTATTATTTATTTATTTTTTAACAAGAATCAACTTAATGAGCGAAACGAGGTGTTGGGAGACCATGAATATGTGTACATGTGCTTTAAAACAGCCCCTTTATTTTATATTTTTTTAAAACCAAAAACTTAATTGCCGAGAATCATCTCAGAGGCTCCTCAGAGCCATTAAGCATTATTGTCACTCTGTCTCCATTACCATAGCAACCTGAGATCATCTGTTTCTGTTAGTGTGTCTGTGTACTACATACCAGAGGCTCGCAATGCACCTGAAGCAAAGCTTCACTTCATTGCAGCTTCAAGCTTAAATTCTCTCCCATTCAGTGAGGCAGCAGCCAGGAAAAGAACAGAGAGCAAACAGATAAAATAAAACTCCCAACAAGAGATAACACATTCTTCTAGCCTTCCCACCTCTCACTCAGCAGATGTATAAACAAACTATTCTCTGCCAAAATATCTCAAATCACAGTTTTATCCACACCCTCCCCCTGGATCCAGGCTAAAACACCGAATGTCTCTTCCTAATACACAAGCATCAGTAAACCTCTATCAGAAGCCACAACCCACAGCTTCCCAGAGACAAAAATGGCAACGTACAACAGCTGCCAAACACAACTGCATCCACACACATCATGTCAGGCTTAATCAAACAACACTCAAAGCTATGATACCTGCCATAACTGATATTACCTATGTTTAGACAGAATAATAAGGACATTTGTACTAGCTGCCAGACATAGCTGCATCCACGCACACCATATCAGGATTGATCAAACATCGTAGCTGTGATACCTGCCATAAGTGATCTTAACTATATTTAGACAGAATAATGATGACATTTGTACTAAGAGCTTGCTACTGTTATTTAACCAGGATATACATGACATTTCTAAATCATACTTTAACTGAAGAAGGCATTAGTCTCCATGACAGCATTTTTTTTCAAAACACTCTGCTGTTACTGCTATTATATATATATATATATATATATATATATATATATATATATATGATGTTAATTGTTACATTTGAGTCTGAACTCTGATGAATGGCACCTTGTTGAATTGGTTAATAAATTACTTAAATTATTATAAGTAAAATCAATGAAAAATTAGCAAGATAATTATTCATTGAGTTCAAGTAGGGGAATTGAAACTTGTATGTTTGTATTATATGTTGCTTTGTTTGGCTTATATATAATGTAAAACTATTCACTAGTCACTTTGTTTGTGAAGAATTATTGGACTCTTTCATCATTCTGAATAAATCATTACTGCTTCTCAGTTTTTTTAAGAAACCCTCCTTTTTTAAAATAAAAACAGATGACAAGTGATGTACCATATCAGTTGATACTTTTAGAGATGTAGTTGTAAGAGTTATTTTTTGGGGACAGCTATCTTGGAATCAGTTTTTTGTTTCTTCTTTCTAGCATCAGTGCAAGGATTTGTTTCTTTTATTTTTTTAAGAGTAGGGGCCATCCATTACATTTCTTCTGGGAGAGACATTATGTTGTTGTTTTTGATGAATATAGTAGCTTCTTCTAAGTCATTAAAGGTTCTCATCTCATTGGCAAAAAAGTATTTTATCTTGGCTGGAAAGGCCAGCTGTGCTTTAATGTTGTTTTGTTTCAACAGTTTTATTATTGGCCAGACTTTTTTCCTTTGTTCTAGTATTCTGGAAAAAGAATCATTGTCAAACCTTATCAGGCTTTGATTGTATTTTAAAGGTGATTTTCTCCAAACAGATTTTAATATTAGTTCCTTGTCCTGAAATGAAAGAAATGTTATTACTATGGATCTAGGTGGAGTATTTGTTGAGTTAGAAGCAGGTTTTCTCAGTGCTCTGTGCACCCTTTCAAGTCCAAATGAAAGTCCGTCTTTCAAGGATAAAAATTTAAGAATCCAGGTTGTTAAGAATGAAATAATGTCTTCTCCTTCAGTGTTTTCAGGAAGACCAAAGATCCTTATGTTGTTTCTCTTTTCCCTGTTTACTAAGTCATCTATTTTGTTAAGCAGCCATGTATTCTGTTTAAGCAGAAATTCCTTTTGGAATTTTTCCTCTCTGAGTCTCCCTTCAATGTCATTTAGAGAAGTCTCTTTATTTGTTATTTTTGTATGATGTTGCTGTAATAGTTCCTTAAGAGTATCAGTCTATTTCTGAGAATTTAATTTGAGGTTTTCTAAGTCATATTTAAAGCCATCCATTTTCAAAGATAGTTCCTGTAAGGTAGATGTCATCAACTGCAGTTCTTTTTTCAAAGCAGCATCTGGATGAGAATTCCTTGAGGTGTTCATATTCAGTGACTCAATATATCTCCAAGTTACTTGACAGGAACATTTTGGTATATCTCCACCAAAATTGATATTTATGTAGTTTAGTAGTTTATCTATAGATTTCTGACATTTTAAACTTGAAAATAATAACATTTTCCTATATTATTATACTAGTTTATGGTGCTCTCAAAATTCACTGCTCTCAGTTGGCCATCTAGGCTCCGCCCCATCAAGATTTTTCTTGAAGAGTGCTAATGAGGAACTTTGCTTGACATAGATAGGTAGCTTGTTCTAGAGTATGGGAAGTCTCTGGGGCAGGAATCTATCTTTCCAGCATGTTCTGTTTATTGTGGTGACAAGGTTTAGATCCCTAGAGTGTGTATCCCAGAGGGATTGGGATTTCTTTAGGTGTAGCATGTCCAACATGGGACAGGAGTGGCAGTTGTTGCCTTGTGCATTTTGGAAGGAGGGGATAGTCATCTGTGAGGACCATGGACACTACCATTGCAGTAGCTTGTACTTGTTAAACAAAAGCTTGCATTTGTGAAGCCATGTATGTAGTCTCTGGGCAAGCTTTTTTAAATATCACAGCTGCATAAAGAGGAAGAGAGTTTGGAGCATAACCAAAAATACCCTTCTTTGCACATCTAGTAGAAGTACCACTCTCAGCAGCTGAAGCTGACTCCTTGGGGAAGAAATGGGTCTGTGATCTCTTGCCCATGAGTTTATAACATAGCAGAAAGTGAAGGCTTAATGTTCTATCTTTATGTGGGGGTGGGGGTAAGAAAAATGTAGATGAAAAATAAAATATTAAAAAAGTGAAATCTGAGTGAAAAAAATAAAAAAAAAATATCCCATAATGCCCACAAGACAAAAAAGCATCACTACCATGCCTGTGTCAAACCTTCTAAGGTTCTGAAAATGTGTTACATTTTTAGTTACAGTAGGACATGTCAAGTTAAATTCAAACAACTTTAAAATTAGTAAAATTACACTGTTAACTCTATTTTACTCAGCATTTAACAAAAAAAAAAAACAAGTGGTTATTTTTATAAACAAAGTCATGGCTCACGCTGAGTGGAGTTAAAACATTGTCACAGGTTTGAGTACAATAGGGCAGCCCACTTCCTATTTTTCTGGTGCTCGTTTACTTTTTCAAACTACTAGTATTATTGTAGTATGTTCTTAACTATTTTTGTAGGTAGTTTCTTTCTTTTGCTATTTCAGTCCTTATAAAAGATTTTTATGCAATTAGAGCTACATTGCTAAGAATGCTGGAATTCAGAAGGTAGGCCATCTGTTGTCTGAGATAGAAAAGTAA
>NC_056731.1:1207035494-1207055494 GCF_019279795.1 Protopterus annectens
TCCCTAGCTTGGGTCATGCAGCTAATGCTATTCATTCCTACTATATACCAGCAGTTCATTCATCTTGCAATGAACTGCTGGTATATAGTAGGAATGAATAGCAGCAGTTCATTCATCTTGCAATGATGCTCTCCAAGCATGAGGTGTCTGGAGAATAGTTGAATTTGATCACTTAGCACTTTCTGAAATATATAGTTCCTTGAATGTGTTAACACTGCAGCCTGAAACTGTGTAACTAAATTGCATATAATCTCTTTACTGGAATTTATGGGAAATTGCTGAGACACACACACACATATATGGGCACATATACACATGCACATTTGTAAACACACACACACACACACACACACACACACACACACACACACACACACACACACACACACAAATATGCACAAATAAATTCACCTAGCTGTTAAATTGCTCTTTTCTGAATTTATGGACATTTGTTTCAATGTATATATGTGTGTGTGTGTGTGTGTGTGTGTGTGTGTGTGTGTGTGTGTGTGTGTGTGTGTGTGTGTTTGTGTGTGTGTGCACGTTCATGTGTGCTAAAGCTCCATATCTATGTTGAACATCACCTAAAATCTGTCTTAGCTAAGAATAAATGCAACTTAAAAGACACACAACATTTCTTAGAAAGTCTATATAATTTTCTGAAGGAAAGAACACCAACGGCAGAATGCCTAATGGTAACACTGGATGTTCAGTCTTTGTTTACCACTATTCCTAATGCTCTGGGTATAGACTCCTTAAGCAATACTTAATGGAAGGTTATAGACTTCTTGTCTTTTTTAATGGAAATTATATTGGAAAATAATCTCTTCATGCTTGAGTAGTCTATATACAGGCAATTGGATGGCATAGCTATGGGCACGTCTTGTGCCAATAGCTATGCCAACCCTGTCATGGCAATATGGGAATGCTACAATGTGCTGAGAGGGGATTTATGTAGCCAGGTTATCTTTTACTGTATATTTGTAGATGACCCCTTTTTATTATGGGAAGGAGGGATAGACAAGTTCAATGCCTTCCTTGCAGATATAAATAACAGCACTAGTTTCTTGAAATTTACTGCTAAGAGCTCGTCTACATCTACTGAATTTTTAGATGTTCATATTAAAAGGAGAGACACAGGGGATTCTTTATGGAAGTCTTCTGAAAAGAATGTCATAGAAACACCTATGTACATAGGTGAAGCATGCATCCACAGCATGTGTTTAAAAATGTAGTAAAAGGGCAAGCATTGAGAGTTTCAAGGCTGACAGCAGAGGATGATACTTTCATGGAAGAATTACACAGATTAGAGAAGAAATTTATTGAGAAAGGATATACTGAGAGAGAGAGATATACCCTACTACATCATTGGTAGCTTCCTCTAGGACAAGGGAAGGTAAACCTTACTTCTCTGAATCTACCTCCCTGAATAGACAGAAATGTCAGAGCACTAAGGTTATGAGAATTCCTGTAACCTATATGAGTAATATTCAACTACTACAAGGGGTATATGATAAAAATTGTAACATTTTATGTGTAGATGATAGAGTTAGGAATCTAGTGGGTGATAGACCTAGAGATGCCTTTAAGAACCAGAAAACACTTAAAAGGATATTATGTGGTCCTAAGCATATGGATGCACATTCTGAGCCTGCTATCACTCACAGTCATGGTACCTTCCCTTGTGGAAAGTGTATTTTTTGTGACTCTTTGGATAGTAAGGGAGCATTCATACATCCAAATATTGGAAAACATTTGACCTTTGGTCTAGCAGCTGATTGTAATACTACCAACATAGTATACCTGGCCTACTGTGTTAGATGCCAGGCATTCTATATGGGTATGACTACATTAGATTACGTGACTGTATTAGAGAACATTTATATGACATTCGTAGAAAAACTGATACTAATGCACTGGTTTGACATATTTTGGCCACAGATGTAGTGCACACATTCAAGTTTATGGTAGTAGAGAAAGTATGGATAGGGAATAGAGGAGTGCAACTAGAAATAGAGTTGAAAATAAGGAACTAGAGTGGATCATCAGAATGGGAGCAACAGTGGGTATGGGCCTAAATGATAAGTTGTCTATTAAATCTGTACTAGCTAATAGACCCCTTAAAAGATGTATTTATATAGGTAGTTGGTATAAATGTATGTATGTGTTTTAAAGATTTCTGCAGTATATAATATGTTTTGCACTGTACTATTTAATTGCATACACCTGCATTATTTTACACTTGATTGAAAATATTTTATTGAGTGATTGTTCTTAATTGTTGCTGGTTCATGATTGGATAGAATTAATTTAAAATACAGGAAATGTAATGAGTCTTTGTGTGATGAAGCAGCTTTGGCTGCAAAATCACTCACCTTTTTACTACTGGAATAAACTTTGTGTATGATTTTATCAGTTGTGGTCTGGCCTCCACTCTTGCTTTGCTGCATTCTATATGTGTGATCAACATGCTCACTCACAAATCCTTTTGTTTAGTAACAGAGCTGGTGCATTTTGGCTGTCAAAGAAAACAAGGGAATGCAGTTCCACCCCCCCTAGCCGTAATTATACCCTAACCACAGATACTTCACACTAGACATTGAGGGTGTACCCCCAGGACCTAAAGGTACAGAACACCAGTACTAAGTTAGAAGCCAAACTTCATATAAACTTGAAAGAGATTCCAGAAGTTTAAATTTGCCCTGCAAGTATTAAATACCTTTTGATTCCAGGTATTATGAGAATTATTGCAGACAGCATTATGTTGCTGTGGTAAATCAACAAGCAGAAATAAACACACCCCTTTCAACTGTACATGATGGCAATAAAAACATGATAAGTGGCCAAAAATCAAGGCATGACACTAAGGCAGCATACATCTCTACAGGGGAGAATCTACTAGTTGTTCATCTCAGTAGAACGTTGATAGACCCTCCCAATTGGACACTGCACAGACTGCTTTTTTAGCCTCTGACACAAAACTGGGGAATTCCGGTGATATATCATTTTGTATTATTCATGAACTTTCAGATAAACGCCTTCTGTGGAAGGTTGGGCGCCGGGCTGGCAACTCGACACCATAAAACTCCACTGCCAATCAATGTGCGGACAAGGTGATCCGCTGTGGCGACCCCTAACCGGGAAAAGCCGAAAGAAGAATCATGAACTTTCAGATAAACAAATTTACTTCATAAAACAACCCTCTAAAGTTTTCATAATGGAAGCTCTCTACATTTGATTGTGGGTCAAGTGCCTATTTCTCTTTCCTTCTGTGAATCTGATCCTGAGAGTGACACAGGAAATACTACAGGGGTCATCAGAATGATCTTAACCCTCCTTTCTAGCCCAGGTAACACCAGTTCTGCATTCTTATTTTGTTGCCAGGGAAGATCCCAGTGTTTTGTTTCTCAGGTGCTGAATCTACTGACACAGAACATGGGTAACTTAGTTCATGTGAGATTTAAGACCCTCAGTCTTACAATCTGCAAGATTTAACACTGCTAGTCTTTGAATACCAGTTGCCTGAGGCTATGCATACTATGGTGAGTGAGGTCAAGAAACCAAGCACAGAGAAAGAGAGGGAAGGGGTCCTGCAATATTTGACAAGGTCATACTTCAATTAATATGCCCATAAAACTTCTTGTCTTTAAGAATTATTGTAACTTTTAAAATAAAAAGGTGAAGAAAAACAGACACCAAACTGATAGTTAACCTTTCGCTCTTATTAGTTAGAAGAGCTTCATCAGAATAAACTTGGAATGAAAGGTTAGAACATTCAAAGCATTCCAACACTACAACTACTCCACTAAGTTTCTCAAACATTTCTTTTGCCATTCTACAGCTGTGGTATACGCAGGCATTTGTGATACATGTAGTACATTCTATGTTGGAAAAACCACTAGGAAACTTTCTGATAGAATAAAGGAACATTTAGGAGCTATTTGAGCTCAGAATATGAATAATGCCCTTGCTAAACATAGCATTATGTGCTCTGCCTCCACTAAATTCCATTTCATTATTCTTGAGCAGATTGATTGCTTTTTTGGTAATTGGGAGCTATTTTTGGAGTTCAGGGAACTCAAGTGGCAGCTATTACTTAATTCAGAGGTTTTCCCAGGTTTAAATGAAAGTGTAAATATAAAATGTGCTCTTAGATGATATTATTGGCTTTGCTTCTGTAAATAGTGTTCATGCACCTATTTTATCCACTATATCACACTATATCTAAATTCTTTATGTTTATATTTGTATAACTTACATATTCATATACTCTCATGTTTATTCACATATGTTAATTATATTTCATATTGCTTCTATTGATTGCACAGTTTTTAAAGATGTTCTTATTGTTCATTGGTTACTGTAATCAATCATTTGAGCTTGTTGATTGGTAAGTGTACATACATATGACCTACTGTACTACTTTAAATGTTCTAACCTTTGATTCCAAGTTTATTCTGATGAAGATCTTCTAACTAATAAGAGCGAAAGCTTAACTATCAGTTTGGTGTCTGCGTTTTTCTTCACCTTTTTATTTTAAAAGTTACAATAATTCTTAAAGACAAGAAGTTTTGTTGGCATATTTATTTTTTTCTTCTTTAACAACATGGTGTTTATATAATAATGCTTCAATTAATGTTTACCTATAGTGACAAGCCTACATCTGGACTTCACTTTCACCTTCCAAAGAGTATTAAAACATTTTTTGAATGGGGTTCTTCAATTCAGATCCTCAAAATATCAACAGTATTGACCCAAGGCCTGAATTTTATGCTAGGGAAACTGGCACTACCTCCATTCAAACCAGCAGACTCAGCTGACAAAGTTTCTGTCATGGAAAATAATGTTTATGGTGGCAGTCACCTTTGCCATGAGGATCTCAGAACTATAGACTGTTTTCCCTTGCACACCAGTTCTTCCTTCATGCCATACGCCAAATGTAATGACATACAATTCATTTCACAATTTTCTTTCTAAAATCACAATACAGTGGGGAAGAATCTTCCATCCCCTTGATGCACACAGAAGATTGAGCCTGAGGTACAGACTGGATAGAACAAAAGTATACAGACAGACTGACCAATAGATTGTAGCCTTTTGCATAAAACAAAAGAAAAAAAAAGAAAAGGCTTACATATCTGCACATAAGCCATTTCAAATGGGATATCACATTGTAGTGTTTTCTGACAAAAATGTCATTGCAAATACTGACATAGAGATGTGAGATCTCATTCCTCCAGGGGGCATATCCACCACTGCAGCCTTCCTAAAGGGAGGTGAAATGAGTCGTAGCAAGTGATAATCTGGATTTGGTCATTGTTCCACAATTTCTTTAGATGCTACAGGCTGTATATTATGTTTACAGATAAAATGGGGTCTGCTGTGGCAATCCTGAAGGACATATTTGCTCTCCTCACTACCAAAAGAAGTCATGAGGAAAGCTTTGGGAAACTTCCCGAAGAGATGACTACAGCAGTGACGTACATGTAGAACATAGTGCGGTTGTGTCATTTAACTTATCATTATGACAGATATTCAAGTTTAGTCAGTGCTGCAGTCCAGTTTCCCTTCCTCCCTCCCAGCTTCACTACAGGAAACATGGAATTGTATTAGGGATTCAAATTACTCCCTACCCACCTTTTTTGTTTGTTTATCTTCCTATCCTTCCTAAGCAAGATATCAGGCCTCCTGCCTCTGACAGATTTATGAGACTGAGAGACCTACCAGTAATGGATACTATGTCTCTAGCAAGTCCTCCTTTCTTAGGTAGACATTCCAGCCCACCCCAGTCTAGGTGAATTTTGTGTGGGGACAAGAAACAACAGAAAATGGTCAACTATACATCTGTCTTTATACTAAAATGTGGAAAGGGCAGGTGGTCAGGAGATGTTAAGACAGTATGGGGGTAAGGGAGTGTGCTATAAAATACTAGGGGGATGTAGGACTCCATCTGTACCAGAGTTCTCTGATGCTGTAATTAAAAATGATAGTATGACTGGACACAGTGAAACTATTGTTAAGATACTTCAAATTCAAAATACAATGACCATATTAATGGGTTTTCACAACTGCCTCATCAGATTAATTAAAACTTAGCAGTACCTGCAACTGAACATTTAGGATTACGGCAAGCTGATGGTACGACTGTACCTTATTTATTATCTACAGTGTTCTCTCTTCTCACTCAACAAGTAACAGTCAACTGCTTTTAGAGATGTACCAAACAGCTGCAAAACTTCAGGGTCTAAAAAGAGGAGGCTGCGCTGATAATAAAGCAAAAGAAGCACAATTTTGTCTATATCTGAAAGAGATCCTGAAGTAAATAGTACCAGCTTGCTAAAGTAACATTCTAAGAAGACTTACATTCCACGAAGTACTTATTGCAAACTTTAGAAATGTGTTTCTCTGCATCTTTGATCGCATGTAGAAGTCAGCACTGAATCCTTCATCAGCGTTTTCCAAAACTGCAGTTATCAAGGAAGGGTAACAGCAGTTTATAGCGTATGGAAATAAATCACAATAGAATATAAGGAGGTTCCTTCTATGAAGTCACTTGAACAATTTTAAAAACTGGTTGTTTAACACTGCTGGCTAGCTGAAATATATTCCTTATAGAACACTTCAGATTTCTTGAATGTCTTTTCTTAGGTTGATGTTATCATGTATTGCATTTTAGTGTACTTTAAACCATAAAGAATAGAATGCTAAGCCCTGAAAATGTTTTCAAAGTTTACTTTATTCTGCCTTATCTGCCCCAGCTTTGTATTGTTTGTCAAAAAAGTGAGAGATTGGTCACCAAAGTAATTTCTTCTTAAAATACAGACTCAGCTTCAGTCGAGTAATAGAAATCAATATTATAAAACAGGCAGAAAAAGAAGATTCCATTTTACTTAATATTGTTCTGTTAGGTCAGACAACAATTCCCACTGTTCCATATTATCCAGTTCTGTAGGACATTGTACAATACAATGTCTGTCTCTGTGTCTTGCCTGGTATTCTCCACTGGCTCATTTATCTCACGCTATATATATCTATTTTCAGCTTACATATAGCTAGCCGTTATTCCTTTCTAGGCCTTCTGTATCACATTAGGTTTTATCATCGACACTCACATTAATAGCCCTTTATCTATTGCCTCTAACGCATGTAAAATACCCCCCTTCACCTTACCTTTGCACAGTTAAATATGCATGTGAAGAATAATAGCCCTGAACATAAGGGGCGAGATGAAAATTATCTACAACATGTGATTATACTCATTAGAACATATACCTTATTGTTTCATTTTTATGTTTGCATTTTTGTGCAAAATACTGCCTGTAGTTTCATAGAAAATAGAAGGGCAGGTAAATAAAAATGTGGCATGCCTCTGTATATGTGTTTGTGTGTGTGTGTCTGTGTGCGCACGTGCACGCATGTGTGTGTGTGTGTGCATGTGTCTGTGTGTGTGTGTGTGTGTGTGTGTGTGTGTGTGTGTGTGTGTGTGTGTGTGTGTGTGTGTGTGTGTGTGTGTGTGCACGTGCATGTGCATGTGTGCTAAAGCTCCATGTACTGCAAACAAATTATGATTCAGTTTCTCTGATCATAGCTCGCTTTTTAAATGTTCTTGGAGTGCATGTCAAGATTTACCACTCGAGCTCTGTCTGCTTTGCTCTTGTGATGAATTTTTTGACATGCATGTCTCAAACATCTAATAAGTTGGAGACCTGATTATAATCCCCTGCTGTTTGGTAAATTCTAAATTGCTCAGTATGTTTCTAAATTCAAAACTGATGAAACATATGCCTGACCAGTAAATAATTCTGTGTGGGAAATCTTTCTTTCTACAGAGTTTCAGAGACCTTAGAATTAAGTATACAAATCATTACAGGGGTAATTTCCCATGCATTGCAGTATATGTGACTTCGTTCCCCATGACACATACACTTTGATACAAATTAAATGACATTTTGAATAATTTGGCTTATTCATAAACTTAACAGAAATGAGACAAATTCAGAGTAATATGCTACAGTGACATTTTGATTCATGGTAGCCTATTAAATATTGCTAATGAGGTCAGTATGAAGTGAGCACCCTTATTGCACAGTAAGCTGGTTTGTCACACTGTGCCGAGCACTGTTTTTTATAAAGAATTGTAAAATTTTCTTTTGGGCCTAAAATTAGCCAATCAATTACTTAATTTTGTTGGATCTTAGTTTGGGATTCATCAGGGCTGAGATAAAGAGTATTCTTAAAATTTTACCTTTGATTGTGCTCAGTAGCAGAATAGTACCACGATACTGCTGATGGCTGAATTGCTTACCTTTTAATTCTAGCACCATTTTATTGCATTTAGGCATATGGTAATTACCTGTCCTTACATACAACAGCACAAAGACAGCAAATGATACCCACCTGAATGCAGTGCAATTGACTCTGTTCAGTCAGTTTCACATACTCATTGATTTCCTTCAGATGATGGGAGAAGCACTGTTTTTCAGTCTTTAGACTGTTGGAGACGGATCAATATCTCATTCTCTCTTTTTATTTAATATTGATGAGTGATAGTGAAGCATAATGCAGGGAGAGTTTGTGTTGGAGACTCACTGGTGTTTGCATGGTAACTACAATCACTGAAATTGCTAATTATCTGCCTTATCCAGCTCATGTGAAAAACATAATGGTGACCTAACAGGCATCTGACATCACCTATCATTACGCACATGATTTGTGAGATTGTTATCACGCTATTGCTTTCACTGAGCAAAATGAACTCATTTGTGTTGCCTGCCAATACCCAAAAACTTAACTTGGCAGAGACAGACAGAGCTGCTAGGTTAGTAGCTGGAGCTGTGTGAGGGCAGGGATCTCCACCCCCTTGAGATCTCATACCTCTCAACCTCCTAATGCAGAATTCAGAGAAATAATCCTTGAAATTCAGATAGATTTTCCTGGATGGGGGACTTTCAAAAACAAATGGGCTATAGGAGCATCTGTAGAAGAGTCAGTGAAAGGCAAACGAGCACTGGGCAGGGGTGAGTATATGAGTCATAGTCGTCTTCCAACATTCAGCTAAATAGAAGATTCAACATTTTTAAATAAACTCAGTTGTGCAATATTGTATAAATGAAGAGCAATTCTCAGATGTGGAGGCAGAGTGAAATGAAGCCCTAAAAGTGTGGTTTAAGGCTCAGGAACAATGGCAATAGTACTTGATTACATGTTCATTACAGCTGTTGTCCATATTGTTTATTCAGTGTCCTTATAAACTCTTACTGTTACTCTAACATTCTTTACAGGTTTTATATATTCCACCTCCAAAGAGTTTTCTACATAGGTAAATAATAACTGTGTCCATCTCAGATTACACCCTGAGTTCCTGAGCAGACACTTATTATGGCCTGTTTATATTTTAATTTGTGAATCTGAACAGCTAAGAAATACAGTAAGACCTATTTCAGGAGTAAAAGATGAAAAAAACATATGGACAGCCTCAAATGAGTAGTACTATTTTGTACGCTTTTCTACATCATTAGCACAAACAGCATTAACAGAAATAACATCATGAAATGCATCTCAAGAAATTAAGGTACATGTTTCTCTCAAAATATATTTACACACTGATACAGCTATTGAATATCTCCACTCCAAAATGATATCTCTCTCTAAACGTAGAAGTCTCTGTGTTTATTACCTGATGTGAACAAACAGTTATAAGTTTACTATTACTGCACAGTGTGCCCTTTATTCAAACATTCAGTTCTTCAGAAATAAAAAAATGCTGCCAGTCTGAAATCAGTCTTACATTCTTGGTAGCTGTCTGAGTTGGCAGCTCACATCATTTGGAACATAATAATGCAAATATAGCATTTTCCCAGTACAAAATCCTGATAACTTCATTGTAATGCTCAGAGTGTTGTTTCTGAGGTCAATGGTGGAAAACCTAATGAAAGCATTATTGCCTGGCATGAAAGTAGATAACACCTTCACAGAAATGATAAGTTATATATTATCATTTGGCAGTATAATAAAATATTTTTCATTTTATAAATCTGCATCTTGGATCAATATCGTCCTGTTTAGTTGACATCTATATTGATTTTTTACACATGCTACCGTAGTTAAAAAAATGGCACCAACAAATACTTGCAATGGGTGAATTATGAGTCATTAGTACTGAAGTGGGAACCCTAATTCGTCATCACCTGTTTTTATTTTAGGCTCATGGCCAATACATTTAGAGAAACAGAAGATCTAAATATTAACATTGATTTTCATAGGTTGTATTTTTCTCCAAACTACTGAATCATAGAATTCTGAAGTGAAGTTTGGAACAGACAAATTTGTCACAGGACGACCTTGGCATGAATAGAGTGGAAGGGAGCTGGAAGTAGGGCGATAGGTGAGTTAGGTTTGTGTGGGTAGGGAGCAACTAGGAAAGAGTTAATTAAGTTGGGAGCTGAGGGAGGAAGTGAGGTAAGGCTAAGGGGTGGGACTTAGGGGATTTTGTTGGGGAAACTGGTATGAGCAAACACATTTTGGTGTGATCTTGAGGACCTGAGGTGGGTAAAGGTAGGCCTTGGGTGTTTACTTGCATTCAGGTGAGTACCACTTCTTTTGGGGTTATATTCAGCAGGAGTTTTTTTTCCCCTCAACAGGGATTTTTGTGCGGCGGGTAGGTCCTGGGGGTGAATTTGTACAGGGAGGATAGGGGAGGTAGTTGTGGTTGATATATAAAAAAATATATACTTTAATTTACTTACTGTGGCTTGCCCTGGGGTCTGTGGTCAGGCGAGATGGTCTGTTGGTGCTGTACTCGTCAGTGTGGGATCCTGCTCTCTGCTTCCTGGGCCATGCATTGGCACGGGGCTGCGAGTTGCTTGTGAGTTTTGCCTTGTGGTCCTTGGTTTGATTTCCACGGTTTCCACTTGAGACATTTGTGACACAGAGTGGTCGGACAGTTTTCCTGGTTCTTCAGTCAGAATGGCTGGATTTTCCGGTGTGCTAATCAGGGTGAGTGTGATCCAGTTGGCAAGTGAATATGGTGGAACATGTTGTTGTTTGCATTAATCCTGGTGACTTTGTTGTGTTTGTGTTTCTCCAGTATTTTGGTGGTTAGCGGCATGTCACGGACTGGCAAGGGGCCGTTACAGGCTGGCTAGTATGCACAGTTATGCAACCTGCACAGGCGACATGCATCATATAAGCATATCACAAAAAAAAAAAAAAAAAAAAAAAGAATCGTGAACTGTTTTTTTTTTTTTTTTTTTTTTTTTGTCTTGGCTTCACTAGACAGGTGAGGTTAATGTGTAGTGTGTTTTTCTTGTCCCTACTTTTGGTGGCCTGCGAGTGGTGGGGAGGCAGTGTGTTTTTTTCCCTAGCCACATGTGTGGGTGGTTGGCTTGCAATTCTGTTGGGAGTTTTAAGGTTTCAATGCAGTGTTGTTCAGAAGGCAGTTTCATCTGGGTTTTATTGGAGGGACTGGTGTCTTGGTTTTCAGCAATGATCATTTTAGCCAATTGACCCTCTTGATTATGAATACAGTGTTTGTGAGTGGTCAGTAGACAGGGGTTTGATGGGTGGTTGGATTGTTATAGAGTATCCCTGGTGGTCACGTGGTATGTGGGCAGAGGGAGACATTGCATCTCATCCAGGGCTTCTCAGTAGCTGCGGGGTTGGTCACTCATGCGCAGAAGCATCGATAATCAAAGGATTGCTGTTCCCTTTTCAGTTTTCAAAAAGAAAAAAAAACAAAAATTATATATATATATATATATATATATATATATATATATATATATGGATCTACCTGCCATGGTCGACAAGCTATTTGATTGACACTCATCATTTGGTCGACAATTCATTTGGTCGAGAAGCAGTTTTATGTGGGGGGCTTCGCACCCCACACCCCCCAATGTTTATATATATATATATATATATATATATATATATATATATATATATATATATAAATAAGAGGAACAAGGCTATTTTTAAGGATAATTGGAGTTGTTTGGTAATCCCAGATGATTGTGTGGTATGCTGACTGACTATATTTGTGAAGGTTTTTGGTTTCATGCCTTGGCTTGGCCACTTTTTGCAGTTTGGAGGATCGTGAGGTATTGGGGAGAGTCTCTAGTAGACACAAGGTGCAGAGGTTTAACCTTTACTGATGAAGAGCAATTTTTTTTTTTTGATCGGGGGAGAGTCAGACTGGGAATTCAAGGAGAGGAGTAGTTAGTGGGGGGGGTGGGCAGATAGGAGAAAGGTACAATAGGTACAGGGATCATTATGCACTTACTGTTCTTGGATTTGAACTGTGGGTAATGGTTAGCTGTAATAAGAATTGATCTATGGCCTGTTCTAACATTTTGTATTTCTTTTCTTTGGATTCACATGTTGAATTTGGCTGCAGGTAATGGTAAGTCGTAGTAAGAATTTCTTTATGGATTGTTCTAACATTTTTCTTTCATTTCTTTAGGTCATCATGGCAGAAGCGTTGAGGAAAAGGTGGGCGAGTATTGTGGCACAGGCTGAGGACCTTTTCAAGGACATATCTATATTCCATCCATCAGCTAGTGCACAGGAATCAAAAATTTGAAGGAAGAGGCAAACAGTCAGCAATGGAAGATGTGGCAATGAAGGTTGTGACACTGGTGGTGCCCCCTTCGTCTTCTGCAGGTAATTCTTTATCAGGTCTGATGGGGAGTGAATAGATAGCAGCAGCTATGGGGGGGGGGGTGAGCCAGGGTGCAGTGAGGGGGGGTCCAAGGTGAGCTAGGGGGTAGGGGTTTAGAGGCATTGGCTGATTGTGAAGGGTTTTTTGATAATACTCTATCATTATTGATCAGGATTTGGGGCCTCACTTCAATGGGGTGGGGTCTGATTTTGGGTCTCGCCTGGGGGACTGGTTGGTGATGCAGGTGTTATGGCAGGAAGGGGCCCCCAGTGTATTGACCACTCACATAGCTCTGGTGGTGAAAGAGAAGATTTGGAAAGGGGAATTTGTCGATATTTTTGAATTGATTGATATTGATAGGGTTCAACATTTGACAGAGGCAGAGTCGGCTAATGAGAAGGACCTATTGTCGGCGTTGGTGGCCATAGGTTGCAAAAGGATAGGTAGGTTTCGGCTTACGTCATGGGATAATTGGGTCCTTGGTTTTATATATTAAATGGCAGTTTGTTTGGAGTGGGACACTTCACTCGCTCTTCTACTTTTGGCCTATTTTTTGACTATAAGGGAAGCACAGAGGTTGCAACCAGGCTATGCATGGATTTGGTATGATCAGAAGTTTCATAAGTGAAAGGCGGTGGATAAATCCATGTGGTGGGAGGTCAGACACCCAGTCATTTGGCTTTCTACCATGATGGACATGGGTGGATGGGGTAGTAGAATGGCTCAGCCATCTGAGGGAGGTTCGGGAATATGTTGGGCTTTTAATGCAGGGAATTGTTCATGGGTAGGTTGTAAATTTTCCCATATTTGCTGTAAGTGTACAGGAGTGCATGCTGTTACACAGTGTGGGGTGACCCTGTTGGTGGGCAGACGCTTTATTCTGCAGGTCCTAGAGGTTGGGTTGGTTCCCACCTAGCATTGCTAGCCGGATGAGGCCAGGGTAATTTTCGGGATCAAAGCGTGATGCCCTTTTGTGACATTAGGGGGTGACTGGGGGACTCATTCCCCTATTAAGATCCAGATTTTGGAGTCGTTCCTGGTCCATTATCCATTGCCAAGTGGGGCAGGGGAATTGATTGTTGGTTTTTCAAGGGGTTTTTCAATTAAATCCACATTGGTGGGGGAACAGTATGGTGGGAAAAAAATTGAAGTCTGTAAGAGGGAGGGAGGGAGGGGATTTTGCAGGAGTTGATTGACAAGGAGTGTCAGGCAGTGAGATTGTTGGGCCCATTTAGTTGTCCTCCATTTTCTAACTTTAATATGTCACTGTTAGGTTTGGTTCCTAAGAAAAAAAGCAAGATGAATTTCATTTAGTTCATCATTTGTCCCTGGGGGTAAGTCTGTGAATGACTTCATACCCAGTGCAGAGGTTAAGGTCATGTATTCATCTTTGGATGATGTGGTCCGAATTATCAGGAGTTTTGAGGATCCCTGGTTAAAGAATATATTGAGTCGGTTTTTCATTTGTTGCTGGTGTGGGAGGAGGATTGGTCTTTGTTGGGCATGGCGGTTGGGGATAAATTTTATTTTGACACTGCCATGCCTATGGGATGAGCGGTAGCGTATTCCACTTTTAAAAAGTTTACCTCAGTACCCCACTGGATTTGACAGCAGAGGGTGGAGGATCAGCAAACTGTTCACTATTTAGATGATTTTTTGTTGGTGGGTGATGGTCGAGATAAGGTGCAGGTAGCTCTGCATGAGTTTGGGGGATGTGTGAGTCCCTTGGAGTTCCTTTGGCTAAGCATAAGTTAGAGGGCCCTGCGAAGGTGTTGGACATTTTGGCTTGACAGTAGATGCAGGACAAGCTTTGTTTTGTCTACTGCAAGACAAATTGGTTCGGCTGCAAGAGAAAATCTGCTGGGTGAAGTCCAAGTCCAAGGTTCGGGTGCGAGAGGCTATGGAATTGTTGGGTTTGATGAATTTCACTTGTAAGGCTGTGCATCTGGGGTGCACGTTTTGACTGTCTGTAGCATTTCTTTTGAAAGAAGGGAGGAGTAAGCACCACATAGTGTGGGTCACTAAGCTAGTGCGAGAGGATTTAGAGTTGTGAATTAAATTTTTGGAACAGTTTAATGGGATTTCATTCTGGCAGTCGGATTGGGTAGAGCAATGGGAGCTGCAGTATTTTATTGATGCAGCTGGGGGACTGGGCATGGGAGCTTACTTTGCAGGCCAATGGTCTTCGGCCCCTTAGCCGGAGCATTGGTTGGAAGAGTGGAAACGGGATATTGCCTTTTTGGAGTTGATGCCAATTTGGGCAGCTTTGGTGGTTTGACAGGATCATTTAAAAAGTAGAAGGGTGTTTTTTATTCAGATAATACTGTGGTGGTAAGAGTGTTGCAGGTTAAGACAACTAAATCTCCTCATTTGTTGCTTGTTCTCAGGAAACTGGTATTGCAAAGTTTGATGATTAACTTTTCCTTCACAGCATTGCATGTGCCTAGGGTTAAAAATGAGATAGCTGATAGCTTGTCTCATTTTCAGTTTTGCAGGTTTTAGTAGGTGGCCCCAACAGTGGCATTGCATCCAGCAGTCATTCCGGAGGACATTTGGCAGATTGGTCCATAGTAATTGGCAGGCAGGTGCAGCAGTCATGGGCGGTGTTCATTTTGACCAGTTCTTGAGGCAGTTACTGGATGAGGAGTGAGAGTGGTCAGAGGTTTTTTTGTTGCATTACTTGGCCATGTTGAGGGAACAGGGAAGGGCAGTTAGGACAGTGAGGGTGGCGTTGGCAGCTATTGCTGCTTTCACTCGTTTGGCTGGATTGCAGGATTGGACTAGGTCCTGGGTGGTGAGTCAAGTATTAAAGGGTTTGGGCAGAGTTGAAAGTGGGGTCATAGATAGGAGATGGACAGTGACAAAGGAGATCTTAAGCCGGCTGCTGCGGGGTTTAGATAAGGTGTGTGGATCCTTGGAGGATTATATGGTGTAGCATGTGGATGTGTTGTAGAGCATTTAGAGTGTCTGAGTTATTGGGTTTGTTACTATGGGAGGATGTGTTGATGTTGCCTAGGGCCATGCACATTTGGCTGCAGTCTTTAAAGACAGATCGGGAGAGATGTGGGGCCCTGATGATATTGGAAGTAACTGAGGTAAGTTGGAGATGTCCTGTGGTGTGGGGAAAGAGACTGTGGGTGGTTCAGAGGGGTAGAGTGCAAGGTTTGGTTTTTACTTCAGTAGGTGGTAAAGGCTTGATGGGTGATCAATTGAATTTGATTATAAGAAGGGCTCATTGTAGTGTTGGTTTAGAAGGGAATAAGTTTTCTTCTCAATTTTTTAGGATGGGTAGGGCATCTGAATTAGTGAAGGAAGGAAGTTCTATAGAAGTCATCAAGAGGATGGGAAGGTGGTCTTCCAATGCCTTTTTGTCTTATATTAAGTAGCTTTGTGGCAGGCTTTGTTTACATTTTTTTTAGGTAGCAGAAGGATCATCATCTTGGGTCATTCTTTCATCTTTTGGGCAGCTAGGCATGCAGCAATTAGACACAACAGAATGAATTTGGGGCTGGGCCATTTGGGATGGAAGGTCATCTGGCATGGTGTTAGAGGGTTGATGTGGAGTAGAATATTGCAGGTATTTATTGGGTTACAGAGTCAGTGGGGGTTGCTGCAGGTTTTGTTGATTCATTTAGGGGGGGAATGATTTAGGTAGGGTTCCAAAAAGGCAGTTGGTATATCACATTTGTGAAGATGTGTTAGGATTGAGGAGGCTGTAACCGTCTTTGGTTTTAATATGGTCTGAGATTATTCGCTGGTTGGTGTGGAGAGAGGCAAGGAATTTTACGGTGGTGGAGAGAGCTCAGAGGTATGTTAATTTTACTTTAGTGAAATATTTGAAGGACATTGGGGTACATACAATACGGCATGTGGAGTTTGAAAGCAGGGACCCTGTATGGTATAAGTTGGATGGAGTTCATCTCAATGAATTTGGGCTTGATTTATTTCATCTTAACCTGGGCTTGAAGGTGGAGGATCTATTGAAAAGTTGTATGGTCTGAGGGGGAACAGCCCTTTGGGCTGGTGGGTGGAGAAGAGGGTCAGGCTTGACCCTCTTTTGTCCCCCTCAGCAGGATATTTGGAATTGAGATGGTGATTTGATGATGGATGACGTGGAATGAAAGTATGGAATTAATGATATTAAGGTGAGCGGGGATGCTGCCTTCATGATTACTACCTGACAAGTGCAGTTTGGAACAGACAGATTTGTCACAGGATGACCTTGGTATGAATAAATTGTGGGAGGGGCTAGAAGTAGGAAGATAGGTAAGTTAGGTTTGTATGGGTAGGGAGTGGGTAGGAAAGAGTTAATTAAGTTGGGAGCTGAGGGAGGAAGTGAGGTAAGGCTAAGGGTCGGGTCTTAGGAGGTTTTGTAGGGGAAACTGGTATGAGTTAGTACATTTTTGTGTGGTCTTGTTGCCCTCCCAGCCCACCCATTTGGTGATGGCTTGAGGGGCAGAGAAGAGGGTCAGGCATAAGCCTCTTCTGTCCCCCTCAGTAGGATATTTGGAATTGAGATGGTAATTTGATGGTAGATGTCATAGAAAGGATGTATGCAATTGATGATATTAAGGTGATTGGGGATGCTGCCTTCATGATTACCATGATAAGTGAGCAAGTGGAGGACACTGCTTATCCAAGGGTGAGCGGGTGCGCTGCCCTTATGTTTACTATCTTACTCATTGCTATGTTGGATTCTGTGTGCCTCAATAAAGTTTAATGTTTGCTATTCATTTTCATTACAATAAAGGTCAAATGTCTTTGGGTGTCTGTGTTGTTTAATTAGGACCGTGACAAAAATAGATGAGGATCCACCTGAAAAACAAAAGATGTTTTTTTCAAATGCTTACCAATTATAGCTGTTTCAAGGACAGCAATGTGTTTTTTTCTTCAAAATGCATAATTTTAATTCCATAAATAGCATGCCACATTAAAAAGACTGCAAAAAATAATAAATAAATAAAACAGAGGCAAACCCTGTTGTGGCAGTTAACAGGTATAAGGCAGAGAGTAAAAATCCAGTCCATCACAGGATGCAGACAGATGCTAACATAGTGCCACACCAAGTTCACCTATCACCATGACTTTGAAACAAGAGAACCTGATAATGCATGTTCACTCTGCATAAAAGGCAGCCCATATGGAAACTCAGCAACAAAAAAAACAAATCTCTGTTTTTTTGTGTACTACATCCCAAAATCTGGGAATATGTACCAAACTCACTTAAAGACATATCCTTTTATCCCAATTTCCATTCTCAGCTGAAAAGGCACATCCTGAAAATGGTAAAATACCAGTGTAATATTTCAAATTACCTAAACTCATCAAGCCACAAACTCCCACTTACTGACACCTTTCCTGTTTTCTCTGCTTTAAGCCCTTCATACTTAAAACTCTCACCATACCATTTCACTGCTAAAGTACTTCAAAGTCTAAGTTGGTATTGTAATCAATCTCAGCCATCTATATAATCCTCATTTAAAGGATATATTAATTTGTATCTAATTGCATATAACAATGCAATTCATGTTTTAAAACCTGCTAACCTTTGTCTATGATTCTACTGAAATCATACACACACACACACACACACACACACACACACACACACACACACATATATATATATATATATATATAGAGAGAGAGAGAGAGAGAGAGAGTTTTCACAAGGATGACACTTTCAAATGGATGCATGCACAGGGATAAACAACAAAGCATGATTGCAGGTAAGCTATAAGCAGTATAACTAAAATGTAACTAAAAACTGTTGGCATTTAATCTGTGAAACAGCTTGCATAACTGGCTGAAAATACACAGGAACTATGCAATGTAAACACTTTGTACAATTAGGTGTAAAAGAAGGGAGGGAATATAGATAGAAGGAAAGGCTAATGCAATGTGAAAGTAAGTTGGGAAATATGAGAATGAAGGGGAAGAGGAGCATTCATGGTTACAATAATAGATTGCAATACAAAGAGTTATGTTACCTATTGCATAGCACATACAAGGGGCATGTGATTCTTGTATTCTTTACATATTCACATATCTTTCTAAATTAGAGCAGAAAGACATCACCATATCTTTAGTGGGAGAGATTCCCAAATACAATGGACTAGTGTTAAGAAAATGTAGTACACAGTATACATTGCTCCTTGCAGAAATGAAGGAGGGAGGTTTGTGAGACTGTGATCTTAAGTTATATGCAGTGTACCTTTTAGTTATTCTGTTGATGGAAAAGGGAAAAGTCTATTGGTGTAATAGTTTATAGGTGAGAAGGCTAGGAGTAGCATGCACATTTCTTTAATTGAAAGCCATTTTGCCTTTTAAAGGACATTGCAGTGATGTTCCCTTTGGACGATCAGGGAATTTATACAATTGTTAGATATCATGTGAAGGTAGATCCGACTTTTCTTGGAGGTACCAACTGTGATTGGGGTGCCATTTTCAAGTTGTACTCTTGGAAGCCATTTGTCTCTCTATATTCTGGCAGTGGAGGTAAGGAAGTGTGAGACGATTTCAGACCAGAAGAGCATAGAGTTGGCTTTGCCTTAGTGGTAGAGATAGGAAGTCGAACGTTTAGGTTTTCTTCAATTTACATACCTAAGCATTTAAAGAAATTGTTTATTCCTCGAGCAATTAAGTACTAAGCTAGATGACTCACTGAGTGGGGCAAGCAGATATGCTTTGAATGTTACTGAAAAGCATAGATTTGGTATGCTTGGTATTGGGTAAGGATTTATTTCTGAGTAGCCAGTTAGAATGGAAAGGTCTTGTTTTCTTTAAGTTCTATTTTCTTAATGGAAAGAAAAGGTTTGACTCTATAAATAACCATTTTTTTCCTTGCATAAAAAAATTTAGAGCTGAGAAATATCCATTTGTAGGTGACTAATAAAGAGGGAAAAATAGATGTGAAAAGATGGATCCTTGACATAATCTTTTGATTACTGGTGAGGAAAGTGAGAATGAGAATCCAGTCTGGATTTCAAAGTCTTCTCCTGTTGAGGAAATGTATAAACCATATACCAGATTCTTGGTTAATTTCAACTGAGGTAAGAGTGTTTGATATTTATCAGTTGTCCATTAAGTCAAAGGCTTTGGCCAGGTAAAAAAACAGCACTTGTTAAAAGCCTCTTCTCCATGTTTATATGTAATGTATAATATATGATATTTATTTATTTATTTATTGACATTTTCTGACCAGGAATGTCCACAGGGCCCAAGGACCCATTTTCAGTGGAGGCCCAGGAGAAAAGCTCCATACAGTTACAGAAATGTTTATATAACATCAGCTTAAGTTTGAAAGTCAAGATAAGGTTTTACATATTGCAATTGAAGC
>NC_056731.1:1207060494-1207230494 GCF_019279795.1 Protopterus annectens
GGAAGACTGGTGAAGTACAGGCTGTTTGGTGTGTATTCTTGACATTCAATCAAACTCCCACCCAAAACTCTTAAAAACAGTCAGTTACCTTACACTACATGGAAAACAATACACCACATCCAACAACATCTCAAGTAAACTCTGCGCGTCATGTAACGTAAAGCCATTACTGCGAATTTGAGATATTCAAATTTGCGATTGTGCACTTTCCACATTTTAAACCTTCTGCTTTATACTGTCAAAATGTTGAATTTTGGCAATATATATATATATATAAAAAACTATTTGTATTTTTATTTATTCATCTATGACACTTGGCTGACTTGCAGTTTAGTTGACAGAATATAGTATGTGGATTTTTGATCAAATGCATGTTTGGTCAACTGGATGTTTTACCATGGGAAGCTAAGTGTGCTGGTGTTTTGTTCATAGGTCTATATGTGTTTACTAGGATATTGGCCCAAGAGCCATTTTAAGCCTACCCAAACTTACCCCAAATTTACCAAAATACTGCTGTCAATACCCCAAGGAATTTTACAGTTGCAATATAGGCTTCTACACATCAAGTGTTCATAGGCTGTTCCTGTCCATTAGGAAGTAGGTACCAAACCAAGGGTAAATTTATGATTTTCCATCGAATGGTACAAGTTATGTTTGAATACGGTTAGGAATGAACTTTGCTTCACTTGGATGGGAAGCTTGTTCCAGAGAAGGGGCAATCATTGAGACACATACCTGTCCCTCCAACATATCCTGTTTATATCTCAGACGAGTTGTAGGTTCATAGAATGGATATTTCTTATCCTATTTGTTTTGTGGATGTGCAGCAAATCCATCAACGTGGGATCAGAGAATAATTTGTAGGTTAGGCATAGATTGCTGATCAGCAGTCTGTAGGACTGAGTGGATTATGTAAAGTGAGTGTGTGTATCTGAGTATCAGTTAGAGTAAAGGCAAAGGCAGGTGAAAGACTGTGTGATGCATGTGTGGGGAGGTGAATGTTTCTGCAATTGTTACTGGGTAGAGTTAGAGTAACAATAAGGTAAGGGCATAGATTTAATGCAGTGCTCAACATGTGTATGTATTTGGTGTGTGTACAAGAATGTTAATGTTAGGGGCAGGGAGAGGAGTGGAGTTATGGTGAGTATGCATGAGTGAGGTGATCCAGGCAACTCACTGAGGTCAAAAGAAGTAATTGTCTGCACTTATTTTTTATTAGACAAGTTAATGAGTACAGTCCTCCATTTGGTATGTACCTGTCCAGATACATGGCACAGTTAGAAAGGCACCAGCAGTTTCTCACTAAGTAAATTAGTGGTCTAAAACTCCTTGGTTACCAAGACATACTGGAAGCCCTGTCATTGCATGTCCGCCTTTTTAGTATCTTATGTAAAAATGCGAAGCTGCTGAAATACACAGGAGATGTAATACCTTTTTTTTAGGTTAACACAGATTTTGCGATTGCTTACATTTTCAGGTGCTATTAAGTTACTGATGTTAGATATAGATCTTAAATATCCACTTATGCTTAGAAAGGGAAGTACATCATTTCTTTTTAATGGCTAAAAAAATATGACACCAGTATAGAAAGAGTCTGTGCGGCTTCAATGTTTAGTATGACAAATATACTTCAGAGAGAGACACTGCTTGTGTGTGTGTGAGTTTGTGAGCCAGAAACTTAAAAATTCTTGATCATGGCCAACTTAAGGTTCTGTCTTTATGTTGCATTATAGTCAGTATTGTTAGCAGATAACAGTTCAAGAAACTACTCTGAAACTTAAATGAAAAATAAATTACAATAAAAGAAATGGGTGAGGAGATTAATTAAATCCATAGGGAAAAACAAGAGACAAGATATCTCGTTAAAATGTATGGATGCTGTGTGCTGCTACTAGACTACACAGGCTTTGGTTCAGCTACCAGAAAGAAAGGCCACACACATCACGCCACTTTAAATGCTTTGGTAGAAACTAAACCAGCAGTAATTTTCAATATCAGACAATGATCACTAGGATGAATGTCGTTGAGTTTAAACTGTTGAGGTGAAGCCTCTTCTGCTTAAGCTTCATTGACTAGTAGTGAAATGAAGTTGTACAGTATGTAGATTACATCTCATTCTACCTTGCTATGTATGACATTGATAGCTGCTCCTTGTAGGTCTGTCCCATTATGAGGCAGTGATTAATCAATTAGTTTGTATTGCTTGTTCCTTTACATCAAATGTTCATAGCAGTGATTTTACATCCAGCTATACTACAAACAAGAACGATATTTTTCGCTTTTATTATTTTGCATTATGTAAAATACAACAGAAAAAAACAAAATATCTGTATGTGTTGCAATCTATATTTATATATTTCAAATGAAAGAGCTGCTGACAATATTTTCATGAAGCTAAAACACAAGAAAATGCCATTTTTATCTGTGAATATCTCTCATTTTTACTGTCCAAACCTAAGTATATCTTTTCACATTAGCCAACTAAAAGTCACCTGCATTCTTATGATACTCAGCTCTGCAAATTACAGTACTTAAATACTGCCATACACAAGAACAAATCGAAACAACCTGCTCACAGTACTTAAATACTGCCATACACAAGAACAAATCTAAACAACTTACAGTACTTAAATGCTGCCATACACAAGAACAAATCTAAACAACCTGCTCACAGTACTTAAATACTGCCATACACAAGAACAAATCTAAATAACTTACAGTACTTAAATGCTGCCATACACAAGAACAAATCTAAACAGCCTATGCACAGTACTTAAATGCTGCCATATGCAAGAACAAATCCAACCAGCCTACATCTCTTTACAGTAATCCTTTATTTCTTCCTAGAATGTAACATAATAAATCCTAGCCAAGTATTACCTCTCTGCTTAGTTATATCAAAGCCAGACTGCAATATATCCCTTCTCCCATGTACCCTGAAAAAAAAAACATTTGATTGGCAACCATGTCAGCTAAACAATAGACCACATCCTCTGATTAAACCATACACCAGGTCACCAATTATTAATAATAAGTACTTAATTTTCCCATATTACTGCAAGCTGCCACTGAATTTATTACACAATGACGAACATATCATTGTCTGCAATTCATTACTTTGTTTTGCCAACATCCACACCATTCCTTGCCCAAACATTGTTAACACTTTTCCTAGTTTTCTATCTAACCCCAATGAAGCTGTCAGTAACAGTCCCCTAAACCTCAAATTGGTCCATATCAAGTACAAAAATATTTGTAATAATATATCTTAGGTTTATTATTGGACATCTCATTATAACTCTGATTTCCTTGCCATATCCATGACATGGCATGGCTAAACTCTGCATGTCCAGAAGCTATAAAGGATGAGATGTTGCAGCCTTGCACCTTGTATAATAGGCAAATCCTACATCCACATCAACAGCCTCTCTGCTACTATCTACCATACCAAATAATGGTTTAGAGCATTTACACTACCCCTCATTTCCTTAAAGGAAATTATCAGCATAGTCTGGACAGGCTAATAACTAATATATTGAAGAAATTATCCCACTAAGCGGCCTTAGTATTGAGTGGTACCTAATACATATTGATTAGCCATAGTCTCCAATCCCAGCTTTTGTTCTTACAATCATAATCAGAATACCCACCAGAACCAACAACATTACGGCCATTAAATCTTTCTTGAAATCAATACTTATTTAAAACACAGAAAGCAACTTATCTGTTATTACTCAGTCTTTTGCACTAACTGACCATTCACTACCCTTTACCTGCAGAAATACGGTGTACAACAGGCACACATACAAATTCATATGGCACTAAAATGCACAAGACTTCAATCAATCTGCAAGAATATCCATATTGCAAACAGTTAATTGGCAATCAATGTAGAATTTCCCTCTAGACCACCCAACAGATTTTTTTGAATAATGCATTCATGAACATTTTAAAATTTGTAGCATTATCACAAACAAAAAGAGTCAAGCAGAAACTAATTCAGTTGATTACTCCAGAAATGTGATTACCAATTAAGAAATGAGATGATACCTGAAAGCAATTCAGATACACTAAGTGCCCCTCCTTTTCAGAAGTCATAGAAAATAAATTTGGTAATTTAATAATAACCTTATCATAAATATTAAGAACTAATATTTTACAGCCCAACAAAATCTCAATAAACGCTGTCCAGAAAAAGTTTATAGCTCAGTCAAAACACTACTAATATTTGTAAAACAAAGCCTCCCACATGGCTACCCATACAAGATCTCACAGAATTATGCACCGTCTTCAGCTATCTGCTAAATTAAATCACTATCAGTTTTTCTGTCCTTCCCAGTAACTACAATCTCATCTCTTCCTTCACCATAACCCATCCCAACTCCCTATCCCTAATCCATTCCTATGTCCCATACACTTGATATGTTCAAACAACTTAAAATGTTATTCACATCACCAGATAATATCCACATCAGTACTCTAAGCTTCCAAGACTACAGTTGCTTATCCAGTCTCCATCCTAAGAAGTAGATCTCTGAAAATGAACTAAGTACCCTTTGCCTGAATGTCAGACTCAACTGTAGGCCTTCACAGACTTCGTGTCTTGGTTTTCCTTGTCCATTACAGACCTATCACTGTCCTACCACCACTTTTTTTTAAATTTCTTGAAAGATAGTTCACCAAAATAAATGCTAAAGTACCTAAGTGTTAACAATCACCTCCAGAACAATTTGAGACGTAATTAGTGCAGTAAGACTGCACTGTACTCTTTATCAATATCATTCAACAAAAGCTTAACAAAAGCAAATTACTCATATCCACATTCCTTGACCAGCTGAAATTTTTTTTCAAGGCTGCCTATGCTGTTGCTATAAGCCCTATTTCATCCATGTTAACCTGTGATATCTGTATCTAAATCAGCTCATTAGTTGCATAAAAAATAAGTCCATCTCCATGAGCTAACACTATATCGCTGTCTCAGCCGTTTTATTCATATTCTGTCAAGGGTCAGTCCTTGGACCATTAATTTTCACTGATCTTGCCAGCACCATGCCACACACATGCAATTCAGGTGTAAAAATCCAATATGCTGCTAAAACTACCTTGCAATTCATCTTCACCTCATTATGTCTATTTAAACATCAGTTCAAATTGCCTTCAATAACATTAAATTATGGCTATTCAAATCCAAAATCAGCATTAATTCCAAAATATAAAACTCATACTGCTTACCTTGGTTAAAATCAACTTGATAATTTCAAATTTCTTTTAATATTTGACATTTATCTAGTCTTCAAGCTCCTCGATGTTACACTCAACACCTTCTTAAAATTCAATGAATATATCACCAGAGTTTTCCAACAGACTAACTTCAACTAGGCCTTTATACCATACACAGCAAATCCCTCAGGATTGCTGGAAGACAAGCAGTTCTTAAATCCCAACTCAAGTGTATCCCTCCTCCAAATAGAAGTAGGTCCTAACCCATGAGACTAATAGTAAAATGAACCCCATTTTGTAATCCTCAGCAGTAAAATGAGCCTCATTTTGTAATCCTCAGCTCTTCTCTATCCCCCATTCATCTGCTACTACTTCATTATTGTCTTTTGCAGCTATACTTTTTTTTTTTTCCTTTTTTAAGTGTTGCAGACTTATTATACAACCAAGCTGCATACAGATCTTCTTCCTGTTATAATATAACTGCATTTCATCTGTTAGAATGTAGCTGGGTGTTTCACTGTATTCTTTCAGCCATAAGTGAAAGTGGATTCTGCCCAGGTGCCCATCCCAGTAAACAGAAATAAATGAATGAACACACACACACACACACACACACACACACACACACACACACACGCACACGCACATACACACGCACACACACATACACACTAGGTCAAAACAATGCCTCATAGGTCTGGTTCTAGGTTATACCCTAGTAACTTTAAACATATTCTAAATCTAAGGGTCTTGAAGCACTATTAAGCCCCACTGCTCCCCATAAACAGCTTTCATTATTTTTACTTAGCTTGTATGAAGAATGTTTTCCTTTTAGGTTTCAGGTAACTTGTTCCACTGAACCAATTTTTTTCAGCAGTTCAGGTGGGAAGTTGGCATAATGGTTAAGATGTCTATTTTATGGACACAAGGTACAGGGATTGATTCTCACATAAGGTAGTTGGCTAAGCTTAATATGATCTAAGAGGGCAGTTAGTCTAGTACTAATCTATGACCCTTCTACCAAGACATAAGAACACAAACAAGGTTTACTTGACCTTATGAGGTTTAGATACTTGCAGCTAATATCTTACTCATGTAGGAAAGTTCAGTCTTCAGCTACTGCACACGCATATCACAGGTTCTGTACTCAAAGTTTCAGAAAGAATAGTCTAACTTAAAAAAATAATAATTTCAAGTAAAATAACTTTTCCTTTATAAATTTTCCCAAACTGTCCAGATGCTGTAGGATGAATTAATCAATTTTCTTAGCAGAAGCTTTATATTCCTTAAGGTCCTGTTATTGGCAGAGCATTCTGTGATAATTCTTAATCACAGTAGTCCATCTTATCTTTATCTTGGGCCTTATATTTATTGTCTTTGGTGTCTAATGAAGGTAATTTATAATGTAGTTAATATTTTCTGACCTTCTCTTAATAGCTAATATGATGGATGCATTACTAGCCACTTTTCTGACTGTTGTGGTCTATGAGATTGAATCTGATTTCAGTACAAATTTTGGAAGGAGGGCCCATCCTCTCTTATGGACAGTAATTGGCAGATTGTACAAAAATATTATCAAGAAGTAGAAACTAAACATGCAACTTATTATAGGTTCATAGGTGAGTACTAGGTTATCTGCCCAAAGGCATTTATAAGCCTAGCCAGAATGCGTTGGCTTTCGCCATCCCCTTAGATTAGTTCCCTATGCCTCTGTCCAGCAGAGCCACTGAAGTGATCCCCGAGGTAAACTTTCTGTTTCCCATCCACTCATCAAGGTTTCTTTTGAAGAGTGTTAGCGAGGAGCTCTGCCTAATGTAGATTGGGATCTTGTTCCAAAGCATGGGAATTCTCTGGGACAGGAATCTATCCCTCCAGCACGTCGTATTTATTGTTGTGGTAAGGTTTAGATCCCTAGAGTGCGTGGCTCGAGGGGATAAGGTTTTCTTTAGGTAGAGCATGTCCATCAATTCTGGGTTGGACATGGCCTTGTATGTCAGGCAGAGATCACCTCTGAGTAGGCGGTATGCAACCGAGTACAACTGGAGTTTCTTCAGCTGAACTGCATAGGGCATCTGTTTGAGGCCATTGAGCCTCTTGGTGAGGTACTTCTGTGGTGTTTCCAGCTGTTGCAGGGGTCTTGTAAGGTACATCCCAAATGGGGCATTGTACTCTAAGATGGGTCTGATGAGTGATGAGTAGATGGGCACAATGACCTCTTTTGATCTGGATGCAAACCCTTTTGTGATTAGGTGGGCCACGTAGAAGGATTTTCTAACCACTATGGCAATGTGATTATCAAAGGTGAGATTACTATCTACTTGGGTCCCCAGATCCCTTATTATGTCTTCCAAATTTAGGGGACTGCCACCTATGTGGTAGTTTGTGGGTACTTTGTTTTTTCCAAAGGGGATGACTATGCACTTTTTGGCATTTAGCTTGTGGCCATGATTTTGACACCAGGTATCCATCTCAGTGAGACCCTTTTGGAGGATGTCTGTGTCAGCTGGAGAGTCAATTATAGCCCCTAGTTTACAGTTGTCTGCGAACTTGGTCAGTAAGAACTGCATTATGCTAAAGTCCTAGCTATGCTTATCAGAAAGGAGATATTAGAGCCACAAAAGAGAGCAGGCACACTTTCTCTTGACTGATAGAAACTAATAATAGAGATATATACAGGTAAAATTTCCATTTCAGTTTTTTGTTTCTTTTAAATAATGTAGGGCTTAGAATTGCAACCTTGTCCAGATTCCATTGCAGTAGCTGCAGAATTTTAAATTATACATTGATATCTGGGTTTTCACTTTGCTGAGCCTTAAACCATTGCTTGTGCATGATACATAATGTAATTCTGTGTTAGTAAATTATTTTTACATGACTTTAACTTTTCTATCATTCTTACTTCAACTTTCTTTTACTCCCAAATTCAAATTTGCATGTGTCCCGTTTACGAGGCATACGCATTTTATTTTTAATTAAAACATTTTTTTTGCTAAAACAGTTCATGCTCCTCTGATATAATTTTTTTTTACTGGCAGAGAAATCAGTAAACAACCACCTTTTTTACACTGTGACACATCTTCATGTTGTCATCTCTGTACGATCCTCCTTCTCACCAAAAAATTACCAGGTCAATATGAGCCATTGCAAACATTTATTGCATATATTAAATGTATACACCACCAGAAAGCATTAAGTTGTTTGCATCATACTGCATTCATAATAAATTGTGTTTAATGCCTATACTGAAACGTTTCCCTTCATTTTCTGGTTGACGATCACCCACTCATGCTAGCCTCTTCCTTCCAACCAGGTGGCATATGCAATATGTCTTCATTTTATCCATGACTCACAGATTATCCCAACCAAGTTCTCCAATCCTTAATGGAGTAAAAAAGGTAATTGAAAAGCAGGGAGGGGATGAAAGGGAGGCACAAGGCCACAATGGCACTTGCCCACCATTTCTGAAAGTATAAAGCTAATTGCAAGTTAAATAAATCCCAACTCGAACCATTTAAGTGAGTGCTGTCATGGTGGTAGAAATCTGGGTCAGGTCTGGATAAGAATGTTTTTTTTCAGTTACAAAGAAACCAAAGTGCCCTGCTGCTCTGGATAGCCTATGGTTCAGAAATTACAATGAAATCTCAATGGCAGCAGGTTTACAGGTACCTTTCCAAAATATTCTGAATATTACTGCTGACCAACATATTTTCATTTCTGGGACTCGGAATAAAATGGCCAGGTCTTCTTGAATTTTACTTAAAAGAATGCACTTTGGAATGTATCAGAAATCATTGTCACCTAAATAAATTAGTAATGCATCAGGCACTTTGTTGAAAGCAAATAGTCTCTAAATGGTTTGAGGGAACTGTACCCACGATAACCCTTAGAACCCTTGCCAAATTACCATCTGATGGATCTAAGCCAAGATTCAAGCTGCTTGATCTGACTGATTTTCTGGAGCAGTGGTTCCCAAACATTTTCGATTCTCGGCTCCTTTGCTGAATCCAGGTTTTCCTAAGGGACCCCCGCAGGACGCATAAAGTGCATATTTCATTTATTTATTAGACATTTGTTTAACGAGGCTGCCTGACTGGACTAGGAGACCTGGGAGAAAAGCTTAAAAGTACAATAAATAGACAATTACCAAAAAAATGTGTACATTCTGCTTAACAGCATAACACTGATCTGATATAGTTGTGAGGTAAGCAAACCTAATGACAACCTTATTAACTTTAAGTTTATAAGAGCAATATTTAAAATCTGTCCCTATTAGTTAGCTCTGTCCAGCATACCTCTCAACTGTATAGATTTTGGCAGAATGTCCAGATTTTTGCCTCTTATTTTTGGTCTTTTTCTCATAAAATTGTTGTTTTCTGGCAAATTGCTGGCAGATCATTAAGGTTGAAGTCAGAAAATAATGACACAGTTGAGTTTCATACTTCATACCCTTCAGAAAAGTTATGCTAATGCAAAACCTGCATTTCTATCATCTTTCTAAGTTTGTGAAAGCAGTACTTAAAAGTGTCCCTATTTTGTGCCTTTGTACCCCCACTATTTTTGGCTTTGTCTAGATTTCTTGATCTAAAAGTGTGAGAGGTATGTGTCCAGTGGTATGGTCCAAAGTTGCACAGACCTCATTGCTGCTGCTGCCTGGGATCACTCTCATTCTTCACTCTCTCTCCCTGTGACACACACACACACACACACACACACACACACACACACACACACACACACACACACACACACACACAGCCACTTCTTCATTCATAAATGCATTAACTCACATATCGCTCTCACTCTCCTGATCTCTCAAACACACACACACACACACACACACACACACACACACACACACACACACACACACACACACACACACACACACACACACACATTCTTCATTCATGCATTCATTCCCACATCGCTCTCACTCTCCCAATCTCACACACACACACAGCCACTTCATCATTCGTTCCTGCATTTACTCATGCATCGCTCTCACTCTCTCACACACACAGACTCTTTTGCTTTCATGCACACATTCACTCACACATGCAGACAGACACACACAGACTCATACAGGCATTTACTTACCTAAGATATATATATATATATATATATATATATATATATATATATATATATATATATATATATATATATATATATATATATGAAATACCGAGTAAAATTTCAAGGCTTCAGTGTCTATCTTTAGCTGTGAAATGCAAATAAAAGTCTTTGATCTTGGATACAGCTGTGGTAAAAGTTCTCCTGGTATTTTCTGCCCAAGAATTACTCATTAGGGTCACCTTCAATCTTCTCTGAGTAGCCAGATCTCTGGGAGATACATATGAGCAGCTGTTGAGCTTCTGCAGACAATAATCAGACCTCGAAAATCTGAAGATATGTCAAGCTGTCATTTGTGCCATCCTCTACTTCAGGAACATATTTGGCAGAAAATGGCATTTTTAAACTAAGAAGAAAATGCTCTGAGCTCTTCCTGACTGAGATGTTCTACTTATGAGGAACTGTACAACCGCTTGGTTGTCTGAACATTAGACCATTTTCTGTCCCTAAACTGATCTTGCCACATATATATTGCAGCCCAAACAGGACGAAGTTCTACAAAGGTTATGTATTTTTTGACTTCTTCTGACCAAGAGGAAGTTCATTCTACTGCAAACCACTTTCCTGTTAAGTAGCCCCCCATACCAATGCTAGCCGCTGCTGCACTGGTGTATAGCTTGAAAGGATCAGATGAAACTCAAACTGATTGACATAAGGAAACCCCACTGAACTGCTCCAAAACCACTTTCCACAAACATAGATCATCTTTCAGTCTTTTGGGGATACACACCTGATGATGTTTGCCTTGCCCCAATTTCAATATATTTGACAATAACCTCATAAATGTCCTACCAGGAGAAATCATTCTACAAGCAGAATCCAGTAGTCCTACAAGGTACATACCTTGACATACTATGCTTTCTTTGTTTCCCTTAGGCAATCATTGTTGGTTATCTTTAGACTTAGTTGCTTGCTAAGTAGCCAGAAATGTGAACCAGTCATGTAAATTTCTAATCCTAGGAATGTGATATAATGACACAGACCTTCAAATTTGTCGATTGTTAGAGGAAAACCCAAGTGCTCACATAAACCAATGGCGTCTAACATGCATTCCCTTTTACCATACTTGCCTCCCTCAATGATGACAAAATTGCCACTTCAAAACTGCTTAAATAAGAATCTGTTGATAATTTTGCTGAAAAACGGCAGCTGCTTGAGCTGTATCAGTTGACAAAATCATGAAAAGCACCAACATACACCCCACTTAGCAAACCTTCTGACACACACCACTGAAACCAAAATAAGTATAGTATTACCAGACAACCTCAAATCAATACCCTATAAATGTCTTTCCACCATCATTAATTCCCCTTCTTATTTTTATTTAATGATAGCTGAGTGAGACATCAAAATGCTGACTGAAAATGTCAATCCATGTCAGCACACTCCAAGTACTCTAACCCAAATATACCACCTTCAAAAAGGAAAACCATCCCAGTCAACCCATGTGCCACTCCAAACAGATGCACAGGAACCCACTAAAAGTCTCTCTGCATTCAAAAGACTCTCCAACACTACAACAATGATGCCGATGGTACAGCCAATACTAGAATCTCCTGAACAACAAACGTCAAAAGCTTTCTACACTTAATATGACCATTATTTCTATTTTTTTTACCAAAACAAACTCACCCAGGAGGTTGCTGGTGATTGCTTCATATGACATGACTAAGCAGCAAATATGAAGATTCCTGCACCTTGAAGTGCTTTGTGGTAGCATTTTATCTGTTTGGCATAATAGTTAAGGTCTTCATCTCATAAACACAAGGTACAGCGTTTTATTCTGATCTCTGGTTATTGCCTACACATAAAATGGCCCTTCATGGCAGTTAGCCTAGTATTCACCTATGAAGCTGTTAATTTCGCTGCACAGTAGCATATTCCACTAATTACTGTTACATCACATGCATCTCATTTAGTAGTCACAATTACTGTGACTTTATGTCTTATTCACTTTCTGTAATCTCTTTATCAAGAGTGAGCAGGATGCTACTTGATTTTTATCCTAGGGTAACGTCATTTTGCAACTCATGATGAAGGTGGTGGGGTGTTAAGGCTTGCGATTTTTTAGTGCTGTTGTTTGCCTTGATCGCAGATGATTTTAAGGATTAAGCTATGTGGGAGGATCATTAAGACTGGAATTTAATTATTTTGCACCGTGTTCTGGCAAATCCTCATGTCTGCTACTTATATACATTAACTCTGAGATGTCTGTGGCTCAGATTAGAGGGAACAGTCCAAACTGGTTAATTAGCAGCATCCACTCTGCAGCCTGCTCTTAAGACTGTTCTTGTTTCAATGAACCCCACAAGGTGAAAATCACAGGCACAGAATGATCTCTTAATCAGAAAGGCTTACCATAATATGGAAACCTTTCAAGACAAAGCTTTACCATCACAGAAAGTCTTTCTGAGTCCCAGGGTGTGATGTCAGCAGCATGATTTTCTGTAATAAACAGATATACAGAGACAAAGGAACACAAATACACATGAGTGTGCCTGCACATAAACACATAAACTACATGTTATGAATAGACAGTAGAAGACAGCTGAGTATGAATAAATAATGCGCTCGCACACATAGCGCTATATGCATATATCACATGACCCTCTATTACAGGAGATTTAAGGTATCATACAGTTGAAAACTCTGCTAGGTTTTTTTTTTGGCCTTTTAAATCTTTGATTCTATAAGCAAACCTCAAAGTAAATAAATTGCATACCTTATGAACACTGAAAAAATCACATTGTCTACACATAGTATTGACCACTGCTGTCTAAGATGAAACTGAAAGAGCTAGCCAAAATCAACCCCCCCCACACACACACACAATCCTAACATATATATATATATCTATATATAGATATTTATATCTCTAGGCAGATCTATCTATCTGTCTATCTGTCTATCTATCTATCTATCTATCTATCTATCTATCTATCTATCTATCTATCTTAACTTCACAGCCTGACATACATAGAGAGGAGACATGACCATGAAAAGAACAACAGCAGTATATTCCATTCAGAAACAAAAGTAACAATTACAAAATCCAAAGAATCCACACACACACACACACACACACACACACACACACACACACACACACACACACACACACACACACACACACACACACAGCCATCCTAAACATGCTAACAAGTACGGACACTTTTCTATGATGTATCATCAGATATAAAACGTAATACCTGTGTGTGTGTGCTAACAAGTAAAACCAAACCAAAGAAATCGAGAAAATCCTATTGCATATGTTTAGTTAACATTGCTGAATGTCAACATTTCCTGACCTGTATTGTAAAGCTTCCATATCATGCACTACAGCCATAGATGTATATCAATATATATATATATATATATATATATATATATATATATATATATATATATAGGTTTACTATCACAACGCCGACGTGCACTTGCACGGCTATGAAGTATTCGAACAACAGATGTTCGAATACTTCATATTGCGGCAGGTGATGTGAGCGAACGTTGCCATTGCGAATGGACTGTGCATTCGCAATTCCAACGTTCGCTCATGGGAGCGGATCGCTGTACAGTGCGGTTAGGGAAATACATCCCTTTCCTCACTGTAGTGCGATCTTGGAGTTGGAATATTGTTAGGGGGGGTGCAGGGGGCACAGCCCCCCTGCATAACTGTGTGTTTAGGTTAGGTAGATAGGTGCTTATGGGAAGGGTGGGCGTGCTGTGTATTGCCGTACATGTCGTGAGCGACATTTTCGACAATACACCCTTGTTTTCGAGGTTAGGTTGATTCGGAAATGTTCATTTCCGATGTGAAAATTCGACAATACAGACATGATTTTTTCTGACTTTCGACTTAATGATAGTAAACTATATATATATATATATATATATATATATATATATATATATATATATATATTGTTTTTTATGCACATAATTATGGAATAGTAATTGAAAATGTTTTGACCTGAGTTGAAATATGAGATGGTAAACTGAAAATTTGTTGAACAATATAGAAATAATGTTTCATAGTTGGTGTGTGTGCTGTGGAGCTGAGACGTGTCTGTGGTTTAAGGAAGATGGCCTTGCAGCTAATATATAGTATGTATGGGTTAGGAGGACATTGGTAGGTTTAGCTGCAGGCAGAGTATGTTCATTAGACAATGATGGGCCACTGTCTCGTTTATACTTTAATCAGAACAGGATATTATTTTTTCATTGAACAGTAGGATTGGGGACTGCTTATGATGTTGAACCACCATCTGCACTACTTCATCTGCTTGCTCTCAAGTGCTTTACTCACACCATAATCATGATTGGCAATGAGCTTAAAAAAGGTATTTTTGCAGGTGGTCAACCCTCCACTACTGATGTGGGGGCACTGCCTCCACACCAACCATCTATGATTGTACTGCTTATGAGGTCACACAAACTTAAGAAAGTATATTTACAGAAACAGTCTGTGCTTTTGAGTGACATACACTTGAAAAGACAGACAAATGCTCCACTGCAAGCAGATGAGGCACAACATAGGTTCATAGTTGTGTACTATACTAATGGCCCTGGAGCCTTTAAAGCCTAGCCCATAGGATTACCCTGGCATCGTGCCACCTGACTGTAGTTCCCAGTGCCACTGTCGAGTAAAGCCACTCGAGTGATCCCCAGAGTGAATTTTCTATTTCCCATCCACTCATTAAGATTTCTCTTGAATAGGGCCATTGAGGTGCTCTGTTTGACATGTATGAGAAGTCTATCCATAGCATGGGCAGTCTCTGGGTTATGAACCTGTCCTTCCAGCACTTTCTGTTGAGTGTGGTAATGAGGTTGAGGTCTCTGGGGTGTGTGGTGCACAGGGATTGGGATTTCTTTAGATGTAGCATTTCTAGCAGAGCTGGGTCAGACATGGTTTTGTACATCAGGCAGAGATCACCTTTAAGTAGGCAATATGAGGCAGAAAATAGTTGGAGATTTTTGAGTCTGTCCATATGGAACAAGTGTTTAAGGTTTAGGGTCCTCTTTGTGAGGTACTTTTGTGGCCTCTCCAGTTGTGTTTAAGGCCTAGGATCCTCTTTGTGAGGTACTTTTGTGGCCTCTCCAGTTGTTGCAGGTGTCTAGTGAGGTACATGCCAAATGGGGAATTGTACTCGATAATTTGGCGTAATGAAGGAAGAGTAGAGGAAGACAATGACCTCTTTCTTCCTGGATGCAAAACCCTTAGTAATGAGATGTGCCACATTGAAGGACTTTCTGACCACAGTGGCAATGTGGTGGTCAAAAGAGAGTCTGATGTCAACCTGTGTTCCCAGTTCTCTTATAATGCCTTCTGTGTTCAGTGGACTACCATCAATGTGGTAATTCATGTGAAGTGGGTTTTTCGCAAAGGGAATGACAACACATTTTTTTGGCATTGAGCTTAAAGCCATGGTTCTGACACTAGTCGCTGGTCTCAGTGAGGCATTTCTGCAGGATATCAACATCACTTGGGGAGTTAATAATAGCTCCCAACTTGCAATCGTCTGCAAACTTTGTCAACCAGAGTCCCTTTGTGTTACCCTGGACTTCAGAGAAGTAGATACCAAACAGGAGAGGACCCAGGACCAAACCCTGTGGGACTCCACTCATGACTGGTCAACAGTCTGAGTTGGAGTCAACTACTTTCACACTGTGGGTTCTATCTGTGAGCCAGTTTGCAACCCACCTAGTGATATAGGGGTTGATATCTAGCTTAGTGAGTTTTTCAATGATTCCTGAGTGGCGAATGGTATCAAAGGCCTTGGCCAGATCACATTAGGCTATATGAACCACCTTGCCTTCATCCACAGCTCTGGTGACTAACTCAAAGAAGTCAACCAGTTTGAGCAGGCATGATCTATCCTTCACAAAACCAAACTATAAGGGATCCAGAGTTTGGAGATTCCCTATATCCTTGTTTATTAGGTCCATGATGATGCGTTCCATAGCTTTGCATATCAGACTTGTCAGGCTAATGGGGCGATAGTTCCCAGGGTCTGTAGTCGCTCCTCCTTTGTGGAGAGGGATGACTGTAGCAGTGTGCCAGTCAGTAGGGACAAAGCCTGAGGTGAGGCTGTGACTGAACAGGGCGCACAGGTGAGGTGCCAGTTCCCTCTGTAGTTCATGTCGAACACACCCAGGGATATTGTCAGGTTCCATAGAAGCTATGTTCTTGGCCTTGGACAGTGCTGTTTTAACCTGTGCAGCAGTAATACTGGGTGCCTGGCAATCTACTGGTATTGTGATTGGCCCATAGGGGGGAGAGCAGTAAAGATGGCACTGAAACTGTTTGGCAGTATATTGGCAATAGCTGTTGGATTGGTATAGAAAGTACTATTGTGCAGTAGCTCAGAGAAAATCTGTGTATTGTCATGGAGATTCTTTACATAACTATAGAAGGTCCTGTGGTTGTCTTTACTATCTGTTGCAATTCTGTTTTCATAGCTAGCGTTAGAGGAATTGATTAGGGATCTCAACTTTTTGTTGAGGCTGATAAGGGAGTTTTTCCAGTTTTGGGACTTCACCTTATTCTGCATCAGTTTCCTCCTTCTGTTGTAGAGTTTTTTTATGGCAGGGGACCACCAGATTGCCTTCCTTTTTTGGAGGAGAGCGTCTTGGTTCTATTGGTAATGGCGAGATCCATGGATTTATGTATGTGTTCATACAGGTCATTGGTATATGATTTTGTGGTCATTCAACTATTCTCCATTTGCATGGGTACCATGAAGTTAGTCACCTCTGTTTTTAGAAGCCCGAAGTCAGCTTTGGAAATGTTTTTCATGGCGGTCACCTTTGCGGGGGGAGGGGGGATTTCCAAGGTGATTAGCTTGTGATCAGATCTAACCAGGGAGGAGTTCACTATTGATATAGAGCAATGGTCTTCCATGTTAGTAATGACCAGGTCAGATATGTTGCTACCTTTAGTGTGGGTAAGAACGAGCTGGTCCAGGGCACTGGAATTAATGAATTCCCGGAAATGTTGGGCAAGTGTATTGGTACATGAGTAGTTTTCCCAATTAATGGAGGGGTAGTTGAAGTTGCCCAGTATGAGAGTGTTAGTTTGGACCCTAATATTCTCCAGGGTGCTTAGGAACATGGAGTGTGAGTGTTGGGACATGGTTGGGGGCCTATAGCATGCTATGACTTGAATCGCTATCTTACCCAATGTTAGCTGCACCTGAAGTATCTCTGATGTGTTATGTTGGGCTACCACTCTGGAGGTGTGCACATCCTTTATGAATATGGAAACCCCACCGTCTTTTGTTGCTTTGGTCCAAGTTCTGGTGCCGAAAGGTATGGAATGAGTTTTAGCCTGGTAGTGCAGGGGTGCTTTCTGCTGCCTTGAACCAGGTCTCTGTTACAGCGCAAATGTTGATGGATTCATATTTTGTACATTCAGGATTAATGTAAACTAAGGTGAGGATTTATGTTGGTTGAGGAAAGGTATGCTGCTGTTAAAATTTGGTAGAGTTTAGTTATTTATACTTTGCAACCATGATTGAAGTTCCTGACTTACAGATGACAAATTCATTTGATAAATCTTCTGGAGGTAAAGCAATTTTTTTGCAGCAGCAAATACAAAATCTAGAAGTCTAGGTGGAGGCCTAATGCATACAGACTTCTTGTTAAATTATTATTATTATTATTATTATTATTATTATTATTATCATTTAGAATTTGGGGAGAAACTTACCCAGCACCATACACGTTACTTTTCAAAACATTAAGTAGATGTGCAAGTTGTGTCAATGCTGATATATTGCAAGTTGTTACTTAACTATATTGATTTGGATATACATTTGTATCTTCAGCCATAAATGATTGCAGTTTCCTTAAAATGCTTGGTTGTTTCATATTAACTACTTGCTAACATTGGGTGAATAATGCAAGATGAAAATATTAATAACAATTATTAAAGAAACTCATGGCATCCTCCTTCAATGTAAAGAATATAATCCTATTTTGTAAGTGAAATATGGCACTTAAGGATGTTTCTCAGACAAATATGACACAACAAAAGCTGAATCCATTTCACCTTTGGCCTTGTGCCTTATTATGGCTCTTGATGATGTATCCTTTTAATCTAATAGATAACCTCTTGAACCTTTTGAAGGAATGCCATCAACACCACTGAAAAGTATTTTTTTTTGTTTCAAAACTGAGATTTAGTATTTTTTTCTTGAAGATGGGGAAATACCAAAAATATGTGGAAATGCCAGCATACAGCAAGTTGAATATAATATTTCTCCAAGGCTGAATGATAGTTTCTTTAATATGAACTAAAACTGTTTGAAGCATTAACTGATCATATAATTAGACAGTTTTGTGTGGTACTGTATAAGTCATACTATTGATCTGTTAGCCCTTTTATATCTGCTGAGATGTCATAGAAAAAGTATGCATACTTGTTATCAATGTTTTAGGGATAAGAGTTTAAATTATATATTCATTATCTCAGTTGGAAAGGATGTATATACATCCATTCATGCATCCACCGGCAACCTTTTTTCCCATTTTTGCATAAGAGGTCAGGGTGTCACTTTAACAGTGACAATCATCTAGAGCCATTATTCATGCCACCATATGCTAATAAAGAAAGCATTGCAAATGTGTACAAAACACTGCAAATGCATAATATGAATACAACAGGCCAATAATATGTTGCATGGGCATGTTCATTTCATGGTTGTATAAGAAACAGTACACATCTGCAAAAACTATGAAGAAAAGAAAAGGATGCAAACAGATATGAACATGTAGCAGTAAACAATCTGATATGAAAATAAGAGGTTAAGTGACATAAGTGAGCACTGAAATGCTATATGTAATGATATCAGCAAACTGAGCGAACAGAGCACTGAAGGGAAAAGATCATTATCCCAGTAATACAATTATATTTAGACTGAAGCATGTATTTCATGGCTCCACATTTTGCAGGGCATACTAGAAATGAAATTAATGAACCAGGAAATAAACAGGAAGAGAAAAAATGCAGAAAAAGAGTATCCATGGACAGACTGAGATACCAAAGACATACCTGGAGCAGTATATAGTTTCCTAAGAAAAATAAGCTGTAAAATAAAATAAAAAAAAAATTATAGCAAATCAATTCTGTGGAATAATGGACTAATGCCCTAACTACAATGCAGTTAATCTGAGTTCATTTGGATCCTTAGGCATCTATGGTTGCTAAGAGGAAAAGATGGGAGTGAGGTCCCAATGCTGTCTCACCTATCCCAGGGTAGGAAGGGCCTATGGAGCATAGGTTGCCATGATACAGACATACAACCTGAGGGAACTCTTCTGTTGGAGGAATGCTCACCTCAAAACACATCACACAACAGAGCTCAGTGAGTTACTGAAGTGGGGGGGATCACTGCCCAGGGAAAGAGTATGCCACACTTCAGGAACAAAACCTGGTCTGCCCTTACCACTCAACTGTGACCACTGCTGGAATGGATGGGCCAATAAGGTTTCCTAGACAAGAATGAATGGGATGTAGTGTTCAGTCTTATTCCAGAAATGGCTGTCTAATTCCTCTGCAAAATGACTGGATGGGGCAATTAAGTGAAAGAAGAGATATTATAGGTTGAGGTCTTGTAGGGAAGTAAACAAAATGAAAGAGAGATAAAATGATAACAAAAGAAGGGAGAGCAAAACAGTATATAAAATAAATATGGTGAAGAGAAGCAGAGATAAAAGTTCGTGGGTAGGTAGGAAACATGAAGTAAAAGAGTGACAGGAGCAGCTGTATAGTTTTTAAAGTTAACTTGTGACATCAGGACTGAGTTAACTAAACACGACACGTTAGATGATAAACTGCAAAGAGCCCAAGTCTATGCTCAGTCAGGTACATGTGCTGGCTGTATTCCAGGCAGCTGATATACCAGAGAACCACATTAGTTTGAATTCAAGAAATATGTCCATAGCCTAATTTTGCAATTTCATTATATGCCATTTCCATTTCTGAGTTGAGTGGAGTTCGATAGTTTAACAATTCTCGGTTAGCTTATTTTCAGTTGAGGAATGCCACTCATTCAAGTTTCAAAGGGTACATTGTCCTCACACTGTGAAATGTCTTCTCAGTGTACACTGCTATCACAGTGTGCAATGCTCTCACAGTGTACAGTACCTTCAAAGGATACATTATCATTGCAGCATGCAGTGTCTTCACAGTGTACAGTACTATTACAGTGTACACTGCCCTCAAAGTGTACAGTACCTTCAAAGGGCACATTGGCCTCACACTGTGCAATGTCTTCTCAGTGTACACTGCTATCACAGTGTACACTACTCTTACAGTGTACAGTACGTTCAAAGGGTACATTATCCTTGCAGCATGCAGTGTCTTTACAGTGTACAGTACTATTACAGTGTACATTGCCCTGAAAGTGTACAGTACCTTCAAAGGGTACATTGTCCTCACACTGTGCAATGTCTTCTCAGTGTACACTGCTATCACAGTGTACACTGCTCTCACAGTGTACAGCACCTTCAAAGGGTACATTATCCTTGCAGCATGCAGTGTCTTCACAGTGTACAGTACTATTACAGTGTACATTGTCCTCACAGTGTACAGTGCCTTCAAGTGGTATATTATCCTCACTGTGTGTAGTGTCTTCATGGTGTACAATACTGTTACAGTGTACATTGCTCTCATGGCGTACAGTACCTTCAAAGGGTACATTGTCCTCACAGTGTGCAGTGTCTTCACAGTGTACAGCACTTTGTCAGTGTACAGCGTGTTTGTAAATTACCTTCACAATGTGCAGTGCTTTCACAATGTAGAGATTTTCACAAGGTACATAGTCTTTACAATGTACAGTGCAATCACAAATTCAGAACCTTCAGAGTGTATAGTGCCCTCACAGTGTACAATCCCATTACATTTTGCAGTACTTTCAATATACAAAGTAACATCACAGTGTACATCTGAGATGCCTGCAGTAACAGATACGGCGTCTCACCCCTCTGACACTTTGGCTTTCTGCAATATCCCTGATAACTTTTTGTTCATAATACTGTGCCCAGGCTTCATGCTTTTTAATTTATATTTCATGTTATTTGCATTTATTTATCCTTCTACCTTACGAAAACATTTTATCTTCATTTTTATTTTCCTGCTCTTTTCTTTGCATTGCATGCTGTGTTTTAAAATATTACTAGGTATGGAGCTGCTGCTCACATTTAGCCTGCTAGCACATGCAAGGGATTAGCACATTTTCTATTTCATGTTTGTATCTGGGACCTATGATTTAAATGTCATATTTTTCTGTGTTTAGTTCTGAGGAAACCATCTGCATGCAGTGTACATACCCTAAAGTTGTTGTTTAATCAGTGGTATTAGAAATGTGTACATTTAAGAAGCTGTTTTAGAATGAAGGCATATTCATTTTAGATGACATTCATAATAAAATACCAGACATATGATGTACGCACTATATTTGTTTTGCACTTGCATTTCTGAGTCACATTTTAATTTAGTGATATTCTGTAATATCTCCACAGTATGACTTACAAGTTACAGATGCCTGAGTCTAGATCTGCTCTGTGTGTGTGTGTGTGTGTGTGTGTGTGTGTGTGTGTGTGTGTGTGTGTGTGTGTGTGTGTGTGTGTGTGTGTGTGTGTGTGTGTGTGTGTGTCTGTGTGCTTTCTTCTTTTTTTATATAAAACTGCTGTACTTTAAATGCATAGCTGTCATAAGGTATAAAAAATTCTTTACATTTTGCATTCTCATGTTATGTTTTATACAAGTATTCTGAATTTTTTATTCTTAAACTCTTTGATTTATATAATTGCCATTCATAGCAACCATGTCACATTAGCTATTTTGTGTCTTGTTACTTTTATGATATACCCTGGAATTCAATAAACTCCGTGTAAGCTTTGCTCGAAGTCTACATGGAGTTTACATGACTGTGAGGTGTTGCTTAGTTAGCAGAAGTGCTCATTGCATATTCATGTCACACACCACATTTAAATGTAAATAAGCAAGGTTTCATGGCTAGCAACAGTGTTACCAGCCAGGAAGCCATGTCAGAGAACATGAATAGCAATCTGGTTTAAATCTGATCACTGAAGGTCCGTGGTTTTAAGTAGAATACCACAATGATTACCAGGGTTTAACAGATAGATCTCACTCTCTTAATGCAATATATCTGGACAAAGGACAACATAATGGGGGCAATTACACAGAAATAGGGACATATTTGACATATTTGCTTATTAGAAATGTGCTAGTATAACCAGGAGTTTGTGTTAAGATACATGTTCAAAGGAATTAAAGTCTGAATCTCAAAGGTATGTAATTATTGAGTCACATCAGTCCTGAGATCATCCCACTGATATGGCAGAAAACCACAACTTTGAAAAGGAACACATCAAAACGTATATAAGGCAGACACTGATCTGATCGAAGGAAGGACACTGAGGAAACTCGGAGCTATAATATATAACATTAAGTATCCTATTTTTTGTTTATTTTGTTCTTTATTTCTTTGTTATTTATAGCACTTTGTGTACTGTGTATTTTTCTAGCTAGTTTCACTGTGTGTGAGGTATTAATTGGAAATTGTCCACTTTTATTAAGCATCTGTTGGGTTGTTTCTGATAACTTGTTGCAGTTAAACTCTTTTTTTCTAGAGGCTCCTTTAGCTGTTTAAAACTTTCATTTAAAGGCTCACTGCTGCTTTTCAGCTGTGAGAAACATTTCTGCAGTTTGTTCTAAGTAGTGGGGATATTTGTAGCATTTCCATATTCAGGCTTGTATTTGGGCCTAGTGTTTGTGGAGGCTGTGTGTCTGAGCACATATTCATGGAATCTTGGTTTAGCCAAAGCCATTAGGCATTTCAGTGAAAGAGAATTGTTTGAGGTCATTGGCTGACTGAGGTCACCTGGGCTACAGCTTAGACTAAGCACCTCATTGGTTCTTTTGAGATTTCTTTCTTAAAAGCTGTCTCAGGTTTCAACTTTCTGTTACCTAAATAGTTCAGTTGTGAGTGTTCTGCCATTTCACACTGATCTGATCGAAGGAAGGACACTGCAGAAACTCTGAGCTATAATATAGAACATTAAGTATCCTGTTTTTTGTTTATTTTGTTCTTTATTTGTTAGTTATTTATAGCACTTTGTGTACTGTGTATTTTTCTAGCAAGTTTCACTGTGTGTTAGGTATTAACTGGAAATTGTCCACTTTTATTAAGCATCTGTTGGGTTGTTTCTGATAACTTCTTGCAGTTAAACTCTTTTTTTTCTAGAGGCCCCTTTCGCTGTTTAAAACTTTAATTTAAAGGCTCACTGCTGCTTTTCAGTTGTGAGAAACATTTCTGCAGTTTGTTCTAAGTAGTGGGGATATTTATAGCATTTCCATATTCAGGCTTGTATTTGGGCCTAGTGTTTGTGAAGGCTGTGTGTCTGAGCACATATTCAGGGACATCTTGGTTTAGCCAAAGCCATTAGGCATTTCAGTGAGAGAGAATTGTTTGAGGTCATTGGCTGACTGAGGTCACCTGGACTACAGCTTAGACTAAGCACCTCATTGGTTCTTTTGAGATTTCTTTCTTAAAAGCTGTCTCAGGTTTCAACTTTCTGTTACCTAAGAAGTTCAGTTGTGAGTTTTCTGCCATTTCACACTGATATTATCGAAGGAAGGACACTGAGGAAACTCGGAGCTATAATATATAACATTAAGTATCCTGTTTTTTGTTTATTTTGTTCTTTATTTCTTTGTTATTTATAGCACTTTGTGTACTGTGTATTTTTCTAGCTAGTTTCACTGTGTGTGAGGTATTAATTGGAAATTGTCCGCTTTTATTAAGCATCTGTTGAGTTGTTTCTGATAACTTGTTGCAGTTAAACTCTTTTTTTCTAGATGCTCTTTTAGCTTTTTAAAACTTTCATTTAAAGGCTCACTGCTGCTTTTCAGCTGTGGGAAACATTTCTGCAGTTTGTTCTAAGTAGTGGGGATATTTGTAGCATTTCCATATTCAGGCTTGTATTTGGGCCTAGTGTTTGTGGAGGCTGTGTGTCTGAGCACATATTCAGGGAATCTTGCTTTAGCCAAAGCCATTAGGCATTTCAGTGAGAGAGAATTGTTTGAGGTCATTGGCTGACTCAGGTCACCTGGACTACAGCTTAGACTAAGCACCTCATTGGTTCTTTTGAGATTTCTTTCTAAAAAGCTGTCTTAGGTTTCAACTTTCTGTTACCTAAGAAGTTCAGTTGTGAGTGTTCTGCCATTTCACACTGATCTGTTCGAAGGAAGGACACTGCAGAAACTTGGAGCTATAATATATAACATTAAGTATCCTGTTTTTTGTTTATTTTGTTCTTTATTTCTTTGTTATTTATAGCATTTTGTGTACTGTGTATTTTTCTAGCTAGTTTCACTGTGTGTGAGGTATTAACTGGAAATTGTCCACTTTTATTAAGCATCTGTTGGGTTGTTTCTGATAACTTGTTGCAGTTAAACTCTTTTTTTCTAAAGGCTCCTTTAGCTGTTTAAAACTTTCATTTAAAGGCTCACTGCTGCTTTTCAGCTGTGAGAAACATTTCTGCAGTTTGTTCTAAGTAGTGGGGATATTTGTAGCATTTCCATATTCAGGCTTGTATTTGGGCCTAGTGTTTGTGGAGGCTGAGTGTCTGAGCACATATTCGGGACATCTTGGTTTAGCCAAAGCCATTAGGCATTTCAGTGAGCGAGAATTGTTTGAGGTCATTGGCTGACTGAGGTCACCTGGACTACAGCTTACACTAAGCACCTCATTGGTTCTTTTGAGATTTCTTTCCTAAAAGCTGTCTCAGGTTTCAACTTTCTGTTACCTAAGAAGTTCAGTTGTGAGTTTTCTGCCATTTCACACTGATATGATCGAAGGAAGGACACTGAGGAAACTCGGAGCTATAATATATAACATTAAGTTTCCTGTTTTTTGTTTATTTTGTTCTTTATTTCTTTGTTATTTATAGCACTTTGTGTACTGTGTATTTTTCTAGCTAGTTTCACTGTGTGTGAGGTATTAACTGGAAATTGTCCACTTTTATTAAGCATCTGTAGGTTTGTTTCTGATAACTTGTTGCAGTTAAACTTTTTTTCTAGAGGCCCCTTTAGCTGTTTAAAACTTTCATTTAAAGGCTCACTGCTGCTTTTCAGTTGTGAGAAACATTTCTGCAGTTTGTTCTAAGTAGTGGGGATATTTGTAGCATTTCCATACTCAGGCTTCTATTTGGGCCTGGTGTTTGTGAAGGCTGTGTGTCTGAGCACATATTCAGGGACATCTTGGTTTAGCCAAAGCCATTAGGCATTTCAGTGAGAGAGAATTGTTTGAGGTCATTGGCTGACTGAGGTCACCTGGACTACAGCTTAGACTAAGCACCTCATTGGTTCTTTTGAGATTTCTTTCTTAAAAGCTGTCTCAGGTTTCAACTTTGTGTTACCTAAGAAGTTCAGTTGTGAGTGTTCTGCCATTTCACACTGATCTGATCGAAGGAACGACACTGAGGAACCTCGGAGCTATAATATATAACATTAAGTATCCTGTTTTTTGTTTATTTTCTTCTTTATTTCTTTGTTATTTATAGCACTTTGTGTACTGTGTATTTTTCTAGCTAGTTTCACTGTGTGTGAGGTATTAACTGGAAATTGTCCACTTTTATTAAGCATCTGTTGGTTTGTTTCTGATAACTTGTTGCAGTTAAACTCTTTTTTTCTAGAGGCCCCTTTAGCTGTTTAAAACTTTCATTTAAAGGCTCACTGCTGCTTTTCAGTTGTGAGAAACATTTCTGCAGTTTGTTTCCCACCGTCCCTCACTGTTGGTATAGTGTTTTTATAGTTGGTGGCTTTGCAGTTGCCCGCCCCTAGTGTAAATTTCATCTGGGACCCTCCTCCCAGTCTAGTGTCATTACCTCATTCTACCCAGTACAGGGAGTCAATTTCAGAAGGCCAATCAGATTAGCTTCTGCTACTCCTTTCTCTCTTTCCTTTCTCTCTTTCCACTTAAAAAAAAGAAAAAAAAAGTTTATCTGCTTTTACTGTATTTTATTTTGCTTTTGCATCATCTTAAAAGTACTCAATTGTATTTATTACTGCTTGGTGTAACTCATTCTAAGCCTTTTAGTTTAAGCACACTGAATCTGGCTTTGTTTGTATAACTTGAGCACTAATCCAGGCATTCTTTAAAGTATTCATTCGTATTTATTACTGCTTGGTAGTAACTTGATTAAAGTGTAGCTATCATTCTAAATCTTTTGGATTAAGCACTTGGGCTTCAGACCAGTTGTTTTACATTAGGAAGGTTTGTGGCCTGTATTGTGGTGGCAGGACAGGTAGCTTACATCCTTCTAAGTTGGGAACTGCTGATTGAGGGCTCAGTGTCTGTTATTCTAAAAGTTTATTAGTTCTGGTTTAAGTACTTGGGCTTCAGGCCAGTTATTTTACATTAAGAAGGTTCGTGGTCTGCACTCTTGTGGGAGGAGAGGCTGGACTCTGCCCTTCTGAGCTGGGAATTTCTGATTAAAGGCTTATAGTGCCTGCATATTTGAACTGTTTCTTACTGAAATTGGTACACCTTGTTTGCTGTAGCATAGACTAGATCCAGGCCTGCTGAATCTAGCTTTGTTTGTGTGCTTGTTGTTTGTTTGCTTGTTATTTCCCTGATACGCTAATTCCACCTAAAACGTGGCTTTTCAGTGCTTCTGTGGATCCCTAGTGATATCTGCATGGCTTACTGTACTTATTTCCTTGTTTCACTTGAAAGAAAGTTACTGTTTGTCATTTTTGCATTTATGTTACCTGTAACACATTGCATTTAAGTTACCTGGCACTTGCTCACTAAGTCAGCACTAAAAAATTAAAAGCACTACACCCTCAGAAACGCCCCTTGAGTACCTTGTTCCCCATTGGCCCTTTTTTCAATTATAAAGGAATTCCCAATACTATTCTAGCATGTCCAAAGGTCAGTTGTCAATCTCCTCTCCGGTCGAGCTGGTGAATCTGAGAATCTTGAGGCAATGTTACAACTGCTTCATGTACACAGACAACCCTCTCCAACTCCCAACAAATTCCAGCATATGTGAGAGATGCAACCATATATCCAAACTGGAGGTTAAGCTCTCTCAACTCAGTACTGGCTTAACCAGTCAGGAGGAGAAGGAAACCACACTCACTGCAATTCCAGTCTCACATAGACCTACCACGACAGCAAACAAAACACATAAACACACAAAAACATACTCGGAGGCTCTAAATAAAAATCTGCCTAAGCAGCAGAAACCTCCAAAGCAGACACCCAAGCAACCGCTACCCCAAAACAAAACACGTGCAACACATAGCTCACAAAGCCAGTGTGCTGAACAGTCACAGCCCTTAAGACTACACAACACACCTGATACACTTGTAATAGGTGACTCTATCGTCAGGCACACTGACGTCCCGCTCACCAGACTGAACAAGGAGAAGGTCACGGTGAGTTGCCTGTCGGGTGCTAGGATCCGGCACATAACACAAGCACTCAGGTCACTCCAAGGCAAGTAAAAATATGACTCAGTCATTGTCCATGCTGGTGTGAAGGACCTGAGACGTACCTCCCTGGACTACATGAAAAGAGGCATGGAGGAGCTATCTGAACATGTAGCCCAGGCCGGCATGACCCTGACCTTGAGTAGCATCTTACCCTCACCAAGAATGATGCCACAACAACAACTGGCTTAAGTATTGGTGTCATTCAAAGGGGATCCAATGCTTGTCAGCCTGGGATGACATGCTCGACAAACCACGATGCTTCCCTAGGGACGGCTTGCACCTGTCACCCCTGGGCTTTCGGATATTGGCAAAGGCTCTTGCTACCCCCATAGTGCCTTTTTTAGGCAAGGCTCAAAAGACAAACCCACCTCCATAGTTATCACAAGGGATAAAAAACTAAGAGTAATGCTACTCAACACCAGAAGTCTAAACCTCAAGATGCATGCACTCAAAACTCTCCTTAGCATGGAGAACATCGATATCTGTGCAGTAACAGAAACCTGGTTCAAGGCTCCTCAGAGCACCCCAGTACTACCAGATTATACCTCATACCATGCTTTTTGGCTGCAAAACATGGACTGAACCACAAAAGGAGGGGGAGTATCAATATTCGTCAAAGATACCCACTCCTCCAGGTTGGTGGCACAGCACGAAGCATCAGAGACTATCCATGTGCAACTAACAGTGGGTAAAACTGCCTTCCAGTTTATAGCCTGCTACAGACCACCCTCCCAAACCCAGTAACCCCACTCAGCCTTCCTGAGAACACTGGAAAATATGAAGGTCTCTCCAAACACCATTATATTGGGTGACTTCAACTACCCAATCATAGACTGGGAGCATTACTCTAGCTCCAACACCCTAGCCCAAAAGTTTCTAGAATTTATAAACTCAAATGCTATGGAACAACTTGTTACCACTCCCACAAGAGGGGAAAACATACTAGACCTGATCATCACCAACATGGGGACTCTATGCTCCAGACCAGAAGTGTATCCCTCACTGGTAAGATCAGACCATAAACTAATCTCACTGGATATTCACATCCCAACTCCACCCCCTGCTCAGAAAACCACAGTGAAAAACTTCTCTAAAGCAAATTTCACACTCCTCACAACTGAGGTGGAATCCTTCAAAGCCCCTGGGCATGTGGAAAATATGGCCCAGACCGCAGAATCCTTTATAAATGCATTCTATGAACACCTTCAGGAATGCATGGATCATGCAATCCCAAATAAAACCAAGACCCAATCCTCCAAAGGCAGACGTCCTGTCTGGTGGACCCCAGCCATAAACAAACTATACAATAGAAGGAGGAAGCTACTACATGATAGAGCAAAATCCCAAAAAGGGAAGGCATCTCTGATCAGTATTAGCAAAAACTACGGGCATTAAAAAATCGTCTAAGGCCAGCTTCAAGAGAAAAATTTCACAGGACACTAAGGATAATCACAAGGCTTTCTTTAGTTATGTTAGGAACCTGGGTGGGAATTCCCAGATATGCTCAGAATTAGTCCAAAATGACAAAAAATACACCGAACCCACAGACATTGCCACCATCCTAGCTGACAGGTTCAGCGCAATCCCCCCCCCTCCCCACCAAAAGGGCAGATATCTATCCCAGCAGAGTGCTGCCCCCCTGACATCTCAGATGTTCAGGTAAGAGCCGCCCTCTCCAAAGCAAAAAACACAGCATCAATGGGACCAGACGGTGTCCCGGGCTGCGTCCTACATGAACTCCAAGAAGAGCTAAACCCAAACATAAAACTACTGCTCAATCTCAGCCTTACTACAGGATAAGTACCCAAAGAGTGGCGTACAGCAACAGTGGCCCCTCTCCACAAAGGTGGTGCCTCAACGGATCCTGGAAACTATCACCCCATAAGCCTGACTAGCTTGGTCTGCAAAGCTATGGAAAGGATCATCATGGACCTCATAAATAAAGATACTGGGGACCTACAGACACTGGATCCTACCCAGTTTGGCTTTGTTAAGGGCAGATCCTGCCTCTTAAACCTGGTCAATTTCTTTGAAACAGTCACCAAGGCCATCGACAAGGGGAAGGTGTTCCACACAGCCTACCTGGACCTTGCAAAAGCCTTCAATACAATACCCCACTTGGGCATTATAGATAAGCTCACCAGCTTAAATATAAACCCCTATGTCACTAGATGGGTTGCAAACTGGCTCAAGGACAGAACCCACATGGTTAGAATTGCTGGAGCCATGTCAGACTCTAAACCAGTTACAAGTGACATCCCACAAGGCTCAGTCCTGGGACCTTTCTTGTTTGGTATATATTTCTCAGAGGTACAAGCCAACACAGAAGGACTGTGGCTGACCAAGTTCGCAGATGACTGCAAACTGGGTGCCATAATCGACTCTCCAGCTGATACAAGCATCCTCCAAAAGGGCCTCATAGAAACAGACAACTGGTGCCTGAGCCATGGCCTCAAGCTAAATGCCTAAAAGTGTATAGTCATCCCCTTTGGCAAAAACAAAGTGCCCACAAATTACCACATAGGTGGTAATCCATTAAGTGCAGAAGAAGTAATTAGGGACCTGGGGATGCAAGTTGATAGCCATCTCTCATTTGACAACCACGTGGCCAAAGTGGTTAGAAAAACATTTTATATAGCCCACCTAATCATGAAGGGATTCACATCTAGATCAGGGGAGGTCATCGTGCCTCTTTACTCATCCCTCATAAGGCCCATGATTGGGTACAATGCCCCTTTTGGGATGTCCCTTACCAGACACCTGCAGCAACTGGAAAGACCCCAAAAGTACCTCACCAAGAGGATCAAAGGGCTCAAACAGATGCCATATACTGCCTGGTTAAAGAAACTCCAGCTCTACTCAGTGGCATACAGCCTGCTCAGAGGCGATCTGTGCCTGATGTATAAAGTCATGTCCAACCTGGAATTAATGGACATGCTGCACCTCAGAAAATCCAAATCCCATCAAGCTACGCACTTGAGAGACTTGAACCTCAGCACTGAAATAAATAGGACATGCTGGAGGGACAGATTCATAACCCAGAGGCTCCCTTCACTCTGGAATAAAATCCCAGTCCAGGTTAGGCAGAGTCCCTCACTGACTCTCTTCAAGAGGAATCTTGATGAGTGGATGGGAGATCGTAGGTTTACCCCGGGTATCACTTCTGTGTCACTGTTAGACAGAGGCACAGTATACTAACCTCGAAAAAGGGCATAGCAAAATTAATTTAAAATGGGTGGCGAAAGCCAAACACACTCTGGCTAGGCTCATAAATGCCCTAGGGCAGATAGCCTAGTATGAACCTATGAACCTATGAACTGGACATTATGTGAAAATCTGGACAGTTGACAGGTATGATAGTTAAGTACATGGTCCAATAACACTATAGAGCTGTGTATCTACAGTGCAGACAATTGTGAAATCTCATTCCTGGCATTCTGTTCTGAAGTTGTGTAAATGATCTGTAAGGGTACATGGACTGTCATGTAAAATAAATACTTGGGGAAGTGTGTGTATTGAATAGGGACACACAGATGAATTGTAGATATGAAAGAGGATAGGTGAAACAACCTAATTTACAGTAGATGAGGGCATGTCAATGGAAGACGGTTGTAGCAGCAACAACAATCACATATCAATCTAGTAAAGTAGGGACTGCACAGTGAATATATGTATTATTTTTACTGTCACACAAGGTGACATAACTATAAGGCGGATGTCTGTGTGATGACCGTGCCCTGGCCCAGCATTCAAGGAGCCTCAGTCCTCACCACTAACACCAGGGAGGTTGTCTCATAGAAGATGAAAGGATATCTAATGCACACAGTAAAGTACAATTTCCCTTAAGTGCACACAGAGATAACAGTCAGTCTGGGGCTGGTTGCTCCCTTGCTCTTCGGGTCCCCAATAAGACTCCCCATTGGCACAGCTACAGGGTACAGATCTCAGTCTAGCTGGCAGGCTAACCTCCAGTACCCTCTCTGTCCAACCAGTGCTTCGTGTCCCTGCCCAGGTAGCTGACACACCACACACACACACTTTAACAAGAGGTTATACAACCACACAGACCCTCCTGGGGCAAAGGCTGGCACAGGTTTTCCAGCTGTGCCCCTTTACCCAGGCTATATGGTAGTAATTACTGCCACCACCTGCAAATAAATATCAGCTACTCAAAGACCCTTAAAAGGTTGTCCAATTATTACTGTGCAATATTATTATCCAATGGTAGTATGACAAACATTCAAGGCTTACTTTAGAGTGGCCTGTTACAATATCCTCTATAAATATGCAATGTACTCTAGAGCTTATCTCTACACAAATCAGCCGCAGGTAGAAGGTTTTAAAAATATTTAATAATAAATAATTAAAACACAAGATAAATCTACTACACCACAGCAATATCTAAGAGTTCAGAGATCACACAGAAACTTAAAATAATACAGTAGGACAGGTCTGATTTTAAAGAAAAATACCTAATTAATCTTTACTAGCTTTAACTATTCCTACAAGAAATCACAGTGCTAAAACTTACATGTGAGCATAAGTCAAACTGCTGATAAGTGTATATCCAAGATCAAAATGCTCTCAGTCTCTTGTGAGAAATAGTATTTAAACATTACTAACAAACATGTCTCTAAGGCCCTCCCAAAATTACATCATTTTTGACACTTAGGGTTTCCCAGTATTCATATTGCATCACCTTAACACCTGGTCTGAGCTCTCAGGCCACAAACTGCATTATTTAGCAATCTAACACCTCCTCAGAAACTTAACAACAATACAAGACATTTCACATCTATATGCTAGCAGAAACCAGAGCAATAAAGCCCTTTCCACATCTAAATTGTAGTCATAAACTTTAGCCTTAAAACAATGGGCATGAAATCTTCATCCAGCCGTCCTGGAGCCGAATTTTAACATAAAAGGTTACAGCATGCTTCACTGGGCCAGTAGAGTGCAATGTTGTCACATATTTTGCAGTTCCACATTTCACAGTATTCTTTACACTCAAGAAACATGCCTGTATTTTACATTTATTATCAAGAAAACATGCCTGCATTTTACATTTATTTATACAGTTGCTATAATTATGTATTAAATTCCATTTGACTAGGCTGGCAGCCTTTGCCCATCTCTCCCCAATCGTCACAGTCTGTATGAGATAAGGATCCTTACATGAATAATGCAGATGACATCTGTCAGGGATTTTACATGCAATTGGGGTAGGGTGCATGTTGTGAAGCTGTGCAAACTGATTTGCCTGAATATGAGTATAATCTCAGCAGAGGTATCCATCAAGTGGGACACAGGTAAAGACTAATGGACAACATTAAAAGAAACAAGCAAAATCATGGACAATATCAGAATAATACCACGAGTAATATCATGCCTCTGACATAACACATGATTTAGAGTGATCATAGATGATTCTAAACAAACACACTTGTACAACTATTATGATACATCTACACTCCATGAGGGTAATCACACATACTGTCCAGGCACTGTAATATCTGCTGGAGGTGTTAGGAGGGACACTGCCATACCTGTGTGTGACAATATATCAATACAGGCTAGTTGACTGGCGTGCATGTTTTATATATATATATATATATATATATATGTGTGTGTGTGTGTGTGTGTGTGTGTGTATGTGTATATATATATATATATATATATATATATATATATATATATATATGTGTGTGTGTGTGTGTGTGTGTGTGTGTGTGTGTGTGATGTATATATATATATATATATATATATATATATATATATATATATATATATATATATATATATATATATATATATATATATATATATATATATATATATATATATATATATATATATATATATATATATATATATATATATTAAACACCGATGTATGTATTGTGTGCATCACCAGAACAGGTAGCATATATGCATCTGGTATAACAACTTGATGGGGGTTCTGGAAAATAAGACAATTATGTTTATGCCACAAAAATAATACCTCATTATGGCGAATAAGATGTGTGACAGCTCACAATGACAAAGGTAGTACACCAGTTATACATCACTAGAAGATATGTAGGGAAGTACATGAAGAAGGGTGGATTGTACTTAGTTATTGGTGTAATGAAGGTTTTGAACTATGGAGGAATTATGGCCTCTGATGTGGATGTCCTTCATATAGTCAGTAGTTATGTTGTATACAAGGGAGTAGTCAGCACTGTGTCCACATGGGGGTGGACGTTCCACTAACCATGTACCCCAGGATACAGGTCATATACCTATTGTTCTGATTGCAGAGTGTGGTGTCCAAATTATACTTGGGTTGTGTGTCTGTTTTCTTGATGTAACAAATCTCACCATGTTTTCTTGTTATTGCAGGTGTTGTCATGGCTGTGGCAGCAATCTAGAGTGTGTGATGATACTGTCTGTATTATACTAATATCACAGTTGGAGTCAATGATTGTCCACAATATGTAGTCTTTCAGACAACTGTATGGACACAAGATGTGAATGTCATGTGAGATGTCCATCACTTAAATAATGGACAGGAAAGGGCCTAGCAGACAGCCCTGATCTATGGACTTGATTACTGGACCCGAGATATAGGTCACTTCAAACATGTCAACATATTTAGATGCCATGCATGTGATACACTGGCATACCCACTTGGTGATACAGGTGTATATGGCCACATCTGTCAGTGCTGAGTGAATAACTCAGTGTGTGAATTTGATTCAGATGCCTTGGCCTTGTCAGATTCTAAAGGATGATAATGTTGTCATCATGCATGCCCTCAATGATCTCTTTGAGGACATCTAACAGATGTAACAGACATGATGTAGCATTAACAACTCACACCGGTCTGTTTCACACAGCCAAGGTATCACTAGTGACCATTTAGAAAAGATCCAAGATGACATGTTTGTCTGCCTTACAGATGAGGAGAGTCAGGATGTGTCTATAAATGCATACATCGGGTGCTGTTCTCCCCCAACTCAAGTGTGTATTCAACCATGTCAGGAAGGTGTATGCGATGAGTGATGTGATGGGTGATCTTTGATGTTGTCACAGTCCATTGATTTTGTGTGATAGGCCTGGATGTAGATAAGACAGTGTATACTGGCTATCCTCAGCTGGCCTAGGGTTTGAACACAATCCGACACAGGGATCATAAACTCCATGTCACTAGATGGGTAACCAATTGGCTCAGTGACAGAACACATACTGTGAAAGTTGGTGAATCAACCTGTACCAGTAAAGCTGTCACCATTGGTGTACCCCAGGGATCTGTGCTTGGCTCTTTACTGTTTGGTATCTATTTCTCAACAGTTCATGTTAAAGTATACGTCCTTTGGCTTACTGTGTTTGCTGTTTCTTGCATACTGGGAGCAATCATTGAGTCCACCTACGATGATAACATACTAATAGAGGGGCTAACACAGGCAAATGATTGGGGACTAAGCCACACAGTCTACAAATAAATGCAAAAATGTGTTTTTATTTTGGCCTGCTGCAAAGTGGCATTCCATGCTAATTACAGCATTGACAACAATCCTTCTATGCTGAAACCAATGATGCAAGCACTGGGAAAACTTGTGCATAGCACTCTGAACTTCAACCACCAAATGTCCACACTGGTATTGAAAGACTATGTTGTACACAACATAAGTCAAGCCATCATATTCTGATCTCATGATTATATTACAGCACTACACTGAAACCTCATCAGAGCACTAATATAGAGTATAATGCTCTCTTTTGCATGTACCTCACCAGACACTTGCAGCAGCTGCAGAGACCACACAAGTTACTTACTGAGAAGACACAGTGCATACAAACCATTCTATGATGTATATGGATAGATTAAAGTCCATGTCACTGTAATCTGTATCAAATAGGATGAGGTGGCTTCTGCCTGGCTTCCAGGCCAGTGTCTGACCCTGCCCTAGTGGGAAGAGTCTACATCCACAAATCACATATCACTGATGACATCAGCAGTGTACGGTGAGAAATATATGGCAATAACAGTGTCTAACATGCTGGTGCAAAAGGCTCTCTGCAATGTCAAGCAAGTGTACACTCACAGACACACACACACATACACACACACACACACACACACACACACACACACACACACACACACACACACACACACACACACACACACACACACACACACAGTTGACTGCAATGAGAATAGAACTCCTACTTATCGATGTCCACAGACTGCAGGACTCAGTACTTTATGCAACTGCCACTTCACAAGTCTGACTTTTACAAGATGGCAGGTCAACTTATTGTGGATGACATCAGGAGGGAATGTTAAAGAGAAGATGGTGGGAGGCCTGGATGAAATGGATGTGTAGGCATTTGTCAGTATCAAAATACTGTCAATCCCTAGGATTGCAGTATTAACTGTAGTATGCATACATTTGCTCTTTTGCCCATTTTTTTTTTTTAATTCAGTAAGAGAGAACTGCTAAGTAAGGAACATACTTAGGTCTGGTGTGGAAACAAATGCAAACAAACAAGACAAACAAGACAAGAGACAGGGATAGTGAGGGACACAAAAGTTTGAGGAACACCATGATTAGGGTGAGGGAGGGGACAACCCAGGTTCATGCCCATCAAGCTTAGAGACATTGTGAATCACGTCCTCACCCACTGGACTGTCATGACTCTCCCCTTACTCCACTGGTGGCTGAAGTGCTTGATGTCTTCTCCAGCTATATTCCATGAGGAAGAGCAGCTCTCCATCCACCATAGGTGTACACCAATGGTGTGGTTCATGATCCCAAGCACCAGCCTTGGCATCTCCTGGTGGGTGATGAAATCACTACCTCTGCCACTGCTCCCAGAAGGTAGAAGTGCACCAGCTTCTGGGACAGTACAACCTGAGGGCACAGGTGTGCAGGAACAACAAAGACATTCCTGCCAGATTATCTTCCAGATGTGCTGGGCATTAGTTCTGGAGCTAGTGGAAAGGGGGCAGGTTGATCCACTGGGGCTGGCCTACCTCTGTGCTGTGGAGCATTTAGTGATGTGGTACACATGGGTGACATGGAGACATTTTGACAACACATAATCAAGAATAAAAAAGAGAGACAAGGGTTGGAGTGAGAGAAAAAAAGAGATATAATTAGTATCATCATATGTGACATACAATGTATTAATACAAGTATACAACTCCTTTTATCTGAAGTATTATATTTATGCATACATCCTAAAAGATACACACTAGTCTTAACAAAAAACTGAGGGTAATGCTACTCAATGCCAGAAGTCTAAACCTCAAAATGCACGCACTCGAGGCACTCCTCAGTATGGAGAAAATCGATATATGTGCAGTAATAGAAACCTGGTTTAAGGCTCCAGAGAGCACACCAGCACTACCAGGTTACAACTCATACCATACATTTCGGCCACAGAACCCAAAGTGAAATACAAAAGGTGGGGGCGTATCCATATTCATCAAGGAAACCAACACCTCCAGGTTGGTGGCACAGCACGATGCATCAGAGATCATCCACATGCAACTAACAATGGGCAAAACTGCAATTCAAATTGTAGCTTGCTACAGATCACCCACCATGTCCCAGGACCCCCATTCTGTGTTTCTGGAAACACTGGGAAACATGAAGGTCCTACCAAACACCCTAATATTGGGTGATTTCAATTACCCAAACATTAACTGGGAGAACTACTCAAGTACTAACTCCCTTGCCCAACTTTTCCTAGAATTTATAAACTCAAATGCCCTTGTTCAATGTCAACACTCCCACCAGAGGTGACAACATATTGGACCTGGTCATCACCAACATGGGCGGCCGGTGTTCCACACCAGAGGTCAACCCCTTGCTGGTTAGATCTGACCATAAACAAATCACTTTGGATATCCATATTCTACCCCCTCCCCTGGACAAGAAAGCCACCAAGAAAAACTTTTCAAAAGCAAACTTCACGTTACTTAAGACCGAGGTGGAAAGTTTCAAACCCCCATGCTGAAGGATAACACTGTCCAAGCTGCAAAATCCTTTACTAATGCATTCTATGGGCAGCTACAAGAATGCATGGATCGTGCCATCCCAAGCAAAACCAAGACTCACTCCTCCAAGAAAAGGAAACTAGTCTGGTGGACTCCTGCCATAAACAAGCTATACAATAGAAGGAGTTAACTAGTACAGAAAAGAGTAAAATCCCAAGAAGGGAAGACATCCCTGATCAGTATCAGCAAGAAACTACGACCCTCATAAAATCATCCAAGGCAAGCTTTGAAAGAAAAATTGCCAAGTACTCTAAAGATAACCACACAGCTACTGTACGATGGTAGAGGAAATATTCTTCAGTTATGTCAAGAATCTAAGTGGCAATGCTCAGATCTGCTTGGAGTTAGTGCAGAATGGCACAAAATACACTGAACCGACTGATATCGCCAACATCCTGGCAGACAGGTTCATCGCAAACTTCACCCCCATCTCACCCCAAAAGGACACATAACCATACCAGAAGAATGCAGAGTCCCTGAAATCACAGACACTCAGGTTAAAACAGCCCTCTCCAAAGCCAAAAACTCAGCATCAATGAGACCAGACAGTTTCCCAGGCTGCATCCTACATGAGCTCAAAGACAAACTAACCCCTTACCTAAACACACTGTTCAACCTCAGCCTCTCCACAGGCTACATACCCATAGAGTGGCGCACAGCAATGGTTATCCCGCTCCACAAACGTCTAGCACAACAGACCCAGGGGACTATCACCCTAAAAGCCTGACTAGCTTGGTCTGCAAGGCTATGGAGCACATCATCATGGAACTCATTAACAGAGACATTGGGAACCTCCAAACACTGGACCCTACCCAGTTTAGCTTTGTTAAGGGCAGATCATGCCTCCTAAACCTGGTGGACTTCTTTGAGACAGTTACCAAGGCTATAGATGAGGGAAAGGTGGTACACACAGCCTACCTAGACCTTGCTAAGGCCATTGACACCATTCCCCATTCTGGTATTATAGACAAGCTCACCAGCCTGAACATAAACCCCTACGTCACAAGATGGGTTGCCAACTGGCTCACGGACAGAAGATACATGGTGACAGTTGCGGGAGCCTGGTCTGTCTCTAAACCGGTTACAAGTGGTGTTCCCCAGGGCTCAGTCCTAGGACCCCTCCTGTTCGGCATAGACTTCTCAGAGGTACAGGCAAGCACAGGAGGACTATGGCTGATCAAGTTCGCAGATGACTGTAAACTAGGGGCTGTAATTGACTCTCCGGCTGACACAAGCATCCTCCAAAAGGGTCTCACTGAGATGGATACCTGGTGTCAAAATCATGGCCTCAAGCTAAATGTCAAAAAGTGCATAGTCACCCCCTTTGGAAAAAACAAAGTACCCACAAACTACCACATAGGTGGCAGTCCCCTAAATACGGAAGACGTAATAAGGGATCTGGGGACCCAAGTAGATAGTAATCTCACCTTTGATAATCACATTGCCATAGAGGTTAGAAAATCATTCTATGTGACCCACCTAATCACAAAAGGGTTTGCATCCAGATCAAAAGAGGTCATTGTGCCCCTCTACTCATCACTCATCAGACCCATCTTAGAGTACAATGCCCCATTTGGGATGTACCTTAAAAGACACCTGCAACAGCTGATAAGACCACAGAAGTACCTCACCAAGAGGATCAATGGCCTCAAGCAGATGCCCTATGCAGCTCGAATGAAAAAACTCCAGTTGTACTCGGTTGCATACCGCCTACTCAGAGGTAATCTCTGCCTGACATACAAGGCCATGTCCAACTCAGAATTGATGGATATGCTCCACCTAAAGAAAACCTTATCCCCTCGAGCCACATGCTCTAGGGATCTAAACCTTACCACAACAATAAATAGGACATGCTGGAGGGATAGATTCCTGTCCCAGAGACTTCCCATGCTTTGGAACAAGATCCCATTCTACATTAGGCAGAGCTCCTCACTAACACTCTTCAAAAGAAACCTTGACGAGTGGATGGGAAACAGAAAATTTACCTTGGGGATCACTTCAGTGGCTCTGCTGGACAGCGGCACAGGGAACTAATCTAAGGGGATGGCGAAAGCCAACACATTATGGCTAGGCTTATAAATGCCTTCGGTCAGATAGCCTAGTACCCACCTATGAACCTATGAACAACAGACTGCTGGAAGTAATCATTGAAATATGTATCTGTTGTACATATGTGTATTAAAATTATACAAATTACAGTTTATAGCAGGGCATTTGTACCACTGGTATAGATTTTCTATTTTAATGTAACTATTATTGAAGAAATAACAGTATTATATAGTTGTAAATCATGGTATATGAGACCACAACCTCTGACTACAGTCTAAAATTGGACTCCTGCAATTGGTTTGTGCTACAGACTAATGCATGCATACTTACTTTTACAGTTGGGATATGCATGCTCAATTTTATACAACTGTAGAAAATACCAAAAAAGCTATCTTTAAATATTAAAGCTGCAATAACATTTCTCTTCTGCTGCATATATACCACTTGCTTCCTTCAGTCTCTCTACTCGAGAAACATTAGGCCTGCCAATTGAACTCACATTTAATGGGACTGGGGAAAGAACAGAAAAGAACAGAAGAGCATTATGCATACGAGTCTTGCCTATGTTAAGCTTTCTAAGTCTTACAAGTACTCTCTTATTGTCATACGTACGCAGTTGTGGGATGTCTGCAGTCTCAAACTCATGCAACCAACAGCTGGCAGTATCTGTTTTATACCTGCATAGGTCATTAAAATGATGCCTATGCTATTCTCCAGTGCATGAGGTACCAGTGGCACTAAATACAACATGGGCCATACTATTACACATCTCAGACTTGTACTTGGAGCCAGAATAGTACCCCCTGAAAAAAACTTTGCCTGTGGTGCTTTACCAGGAGTCTAATAAATATCCTAAACTCCTGGACACCCCACCTCTGTGCTATAAAATAGGCACCTACCTAGCTAACCCCAGCCATGTCTACAAGCTGAATTAATGCAATGGAAACTGATGTTCTCCCACCAGTTCCAGTTATTGAATTTACTGGTAGTGCACAAACCCAAGCAACAATGCCAACAGTGTTTACATGACGTTAAGCAGAATGCAGAAGTGCCAAGCAGGGAAAAATTAAATAATTAAAACTGGAAGGTTAATCTGACACTTGGCCTTAGTTTGAGAGGTGTCTACTGATGTAACATGGAAGAATATATTGGAAATTGGAAGTTAACTGTTAGGTGAGTTAAGTTTGCAGACATGCACTGAGGGCATACATTTAATGACCTGACACTTGCTTTTGCTTTTATACACTGAAAAAAATAATTTTGAAGCTGTGGGATTCAAACCTAGGTATAAGGCCAAAATATTTTCTTCTATAGCTTTGATTTTGCATCTTTGCTACAGAAGAATTGCTGCTCAGATATAGTCTGCAATCATACATAAATGCAGGTGACAGTTTGAGCTGTTACATGTGTACTGTATGTATGTGACCTGATAAAAGGTTATTTCATAGGTTCACTGGTGTGCACTAGGCTAATAGCCCTGGAGCCTTTACAAGCCTAGCCCAAAAAAAAATTGTCCAGGCACCGTGCCACCCGATGTTAGTTCACAGTGTCCATATCCAGTAGTGCAACTGGAATGATCCCTAGAATGAACTTTCTGTTACCCATCCACTTGTCAAGATTTCTCTTGAAGAGGGCCAGTGAGGTGCTCTGCTTGACATGAATGGGAAGCTTATTCCAGAGTATGGGTAGTCTTTGGGTGATGAACCTGTCCCTCCAGCATGTTCTGTTAATTGTAGTAATGAGGTTGTGATCTCTGGAGCGTGTGACATGGGGGGATTGGGATTTCTTTAGGTGTAGCATTTCAAGTAATGATCACCTCTAAGTAGACAATTAGAGACTGAGAACAGCTGAAGTTTCTTGAGTCTGTCCATGTAGGACATGTGTTTAAGGCCTAGGATCCTTTTTGTGAGGTACTTTTGTGGCCTCTCCATCTGTTGTAGGTGTCTGGTCAGGTACATGCCAAATGGGGCGTTATATTTGATGATTGGTCTAATGAGGGACGAGTAGAAAGGAATTATGACCTCTTTCTTCCTGGATGTGAAATCTTTGGTTATAAGATGTGCCACATAAAAGGATGTTTTGTCCACAGTGGCAATGTAGTGGTCAAAGGTGAGGTGGCTGTTGACCTGGGTACCCAGATCTCTTATGGCCCCTTCAGTGTTCAGTTGTCTCCCATCAATGTGGTAATTCATGGGAACTGAGTTTTTCCAAAGGGGATGATTACGCATTTTTTGGCATTAAGCTTCAGGCCATGGTTCCGGCACCAGTCATTGGTCTCAGAGAGGCACTATTGTAGGATGTCTGCATCACTTGGGGAGTTGATAATGACTCCTAGCTTCCAGTCATCAGTGAACTTGGTCAGCCAGAGTCCTTCTGTGTTGGTCTGGACGTCTGAGAAGTTGATGCCAAACAGGAGAGGCCCCAGGACCAAGCCCTGTGGGACTCCACTTGTGACTGATCAGCAGTCTGACTTGGAATCCACAACTTTCACTCTGTGGGTCCTGTCTGTGAGCCAGTTTGCAACCCACCTAGTGATGTAAGGATTGATGCCTAGTTTAGTGAGTTTATCAATGATACCTGAGTGGGGAATAGTATCAAAGGCTTTGGCCAGGTCGAGGTAGGCTGTATGCACTGCCTTACCCTCATCAACAGCCTTGGTGACTGCCTCGAAGAAGTCAACCATGTTCAGCAGGCAGGATCTCCCCTTGACAAAGTCAAACTGTGTAGGGTCAAGAGTTTGGAGATTGCATATTTCTCTATTAAGCAGGTCTATGATGATGTGCTCCATAGCTTTGCATACCAGACTTATTGGGCTAATGAGGTGATAGTTCCCAGGGTCTGTGGTTGCTCCTCCTTTATGGAGCAGGATGACTGTAACAGTGCACCTTTCATTAAGAACATAGCCTGAGGTAAGGATGTGATTGAACAGGCCACACAGATGTGGTGCCAGTTCATTTTGTAGCTCATGTAGAATGCAGCCAGGGATATTACCAGGTCTCATGGATGCTGTATTCTTTGCTTTGGACAATGCAGCTTTTACTTGTACCGCAGAAATGGTGGGTACCTGGCTTTCATCTGGTATTGTGATAGAGCCCTTGGGGGAGGGAGGGGTAAAGTTGGCACTGAATCTGCCAGCCAGTATGTTGGCTATATCTGTTGGCTCAGTATAGGAGGTGCCATTGTGCAATAACTCAGAGCAAATCTGGGTATTACCTTTGAGGTTTTTGCTATAGCTATAGAAGGCTTTGTGGTTGTTTTGGATGTCAGCCGCATTTCTGCCTTCATAGCTGGCTTTAGAGGATTTGAAAAGGGATCTCAGCTTTGGTTTCCAGTCTTGTGAATTCATTTTTTTTGTGCAACAGTTTCTTCCTTCTGTTGTAGAGTTTGTTGATGGCTGAGGACCACCAGATTGGCTTCTTTTTTTTTGGAGGAGAGCATCTTAGTTCTATTTGGTATGGCAAGGTCCATGCATTTGTGTACATGCTTGTGCAGTACATTGGTATATGGTTCAGCAGTCATGCAGCTATTTTCCACTGGCATGGGTGCCAAGAAGTTAGGCATGTCTGTTTTTAGGAGTCCAAAGTCAGCTTTAGAGAAGTTTTTCAGGGTGGTCACCTTAGCGGGGGGTGTAGGTGAGATGGAGAGTTCCATGGTGATTAGTTTGTGGTCAGATTTAAACAGGAAGAAACTGACTATATGTGTGGAGCAATGGTCTCCCATGTTGGTGATAACCAGGTAGTGGATGTTGCTTTCTCTAGTGGGGGTCAGAATGAGCTGGTCCAGGGCATTGGAATTGATAAATTCCAGAAAGCATTGGGCCTGTACATTGGTACTTGAATAGTTTTCCCAGTTGATGGAAGGGTAGTTAAAGTCACCCAGTATGAGAGTATTGGGTTGGACCTTGATAGATTCCAGGGAGCTTAGGAAGCTGGTGTGAGAGTCTAGGGACATGTTTGGGGTTCTGTAACTGGCTATGACTTGTATCGTCGTCTTACCCAGTGTTAGTTGTACCTGAAGTATCTCAGATGCATTATGGTGGGCTACCAGTCTAGAGGTGTGCGTATCCATTAAGAATATGGAGATACCATTGCTCTTGGAGCTTCCAGCCACATTCTGGGGCTGAATGGTTTGGAATGAGTTTTAGCCTGGAAGCGCAGGGGTGCTTTCTGCCTCTTTAAACCAGGTTTCCATTAAATACAGATGTCAACATTCTCCATTTTGAGGAGAGCTGCGAGCGAGTTCATCTTGAGATTTAGACTTCTAGCATTGAAAAGCATGACCCTCAGATTGCATTTGTTTGTAGCTGCTATGGTGGAATTTTGGTCTTTTGGAACACTGCCTAAAAAGGCACTATATGGGTGGCAAGAGCCTTAGCCAGTACCCGGAATCCCACGGTTGACAGATGCCTGCCATCTCTGACAAAGCATTGAGGTCTGTCGATCATGTCATCCCAGGCAGACAGATAATGGATCTTTTTAGAATGACACTAGAAACATAGCCAATTGTTGAAGTCAATCATTTTCTACTCGTACTGTGGTATCATTCTGGGTGATGGTAGAATACTGCTCAGGACTAGGGTCATACCTGCCTGGATCACATAATCCAAGAGTTCCATCACATCTCTTTTCTTGTAGTCCAGGGAGGTACGTCTCAGGTCATTCACACCCACTTGGACAATGACTGAGTCATATTTGTACTTGTTGTGGAGTGACCTGAGTGTAGGTGTTACGTGGAGAATCTTGCCACCTGATAGACAACTGACCATCACCTTTGCCTTGTTCAGCCTAGTGAGTAGAACATCAGTGTGCCTCACAATTGAGTCTCCTATGATTAGTACATTGTGCAAAGTGTTTTGCATTAAGGGCTTGGGTTGAGAGGCACACTGTGGTGGTGAGCTATGTGTCCTTGGGTTGGTGCTGTGTTTTGGTGGTTGACTGCATTTCTGTCTCGGGGGGGGGGGGCTCTGTTTATTTATTTTATTTATTTCACATTTGTTAACCAGGAAAGTCCGAATTGGAACAAAGCCAATTTTCAGCAGAGGCCCGGGGCAAAACACTCCAGAAGCATGTTTTTGTAACTATTATTGGATACTGATCCAGTTGTGTATTTGTCTTATGTAATTGTGAAGCCCATGTAAGTCTAGATAGCAATATGGGAGTCTAGATAGCAGAATTATACTTACAGGAATATAGTGGACAGTATACCCTCAGTCATACATCTGAAAACACAATAATGGTGTCTCATCCTTCATGCATATAATTCATATTAGTTTCACTATCTAAAGTGTTAAAAGTGAGAGGAAATATAAGGGGAAGTGGAACAGTAAAAGTGTATGAAATATCCTGTATTAGAACCCAGGACCATGTGTATGGCACTCCAACACTTCCTTCTGTTGCCACAAGAACATTCAAATAACGTCTCTTTTTTCAGTTCATTGCTATAAACTGCACTGCAAAAACAGTGAAAATAGACTGCATACCCTGTTCTAGAATAAAGGACCATCTGTACTCCAACCCTAGACTTACACCTACTGCCACAGGACTAGTTACATGACATTTTCTAATTTCCTAATCATTCTTAAGGTCTCTGTGTTAACCACTGTGCAATGCTGCTTATCGGATTTGTGCTGTGCCCAACAGAATTAATTGAATGTATCCAATTTCAATTATTTGCTCTCTCAGTCCTGTCTGCTGGTGTTGGGGAACTTTACTAACCACCACATCAATCCACTAAGCGCAGTTAAATGACGGAACACAGAAATTGCAATAATGTATTGTTTTTTACCTTTGCCCTTTTACAGATGCCCTGTTTGCAGGTGTTTTGCAGGTGTTCTGTCTGCTTCCTGTGTGGGCTACTAGCCTAATTTGCACACTGCCACAATTCATGCAAATGAGATGAGCACAGCCAAACCTAACATTCATTTTCTTCATTTCCTGTGTTTGCGCACATTGCACAAACACTGCCCCTCCAAAAAAAAATAAAATAAAAATAAAAAAAAATACAAAAAAGTGAAAAGTAGTTGAAATAAGGAAAAGCAATCTATGACATAAACTCTACAAAATGTTAGTGCACATGAGATATTTCTACATAGGTCTGGATTTAAACTCTCACTTCACTGCACCTTAAGAACTCAGTAAGGGTGCCTCATCCCTCTTTGTCCCACACACAGCTTTGCAAAAGGGAACTGAAACATAAATAAAAGGAAAAAGTAGTTCAAATGAAGAAAAGCAATCTATGAAATAAACAAATGTTTGTTAGTACACATGACATATTTCTACATAGGTCTGGATTTGAACTCACTCCAATGAGAACACAGTAAGGGTACCTTATCCCTCTTTGCCACACAAACAGCTTTGAGCAAGGAAATGAAATCATTCTACATACAACCAATTGAAACATGTTCTCCATTACATCTGTAGACATGTTCCAGGGACAGTTCATCTGACATCAGTTTTAACATTTTAAAGATGGTTTGCTAGCAAAATTTGTCATTTGTCTGTCCAAATTTCAAAATGTGAGGATATGCCAGTCATTCATAATATTACACAATACACTCCAGGTTTCATACTTTCCTTGTAAATCCAGCAGTTCTGCAGTTTTAGTTCAAGGCTGACTCTGTCTAATGCAAGCAGTACACAACCAATACATGGAGAGATAAAGGTTGTGACAGTTGCCCGGCATCAATGTCACTATATATGTGTGTGCATAGGAGGAAGGGTTTTAGACCCTTAGGTAGTGAGTGAGTATACTATGCACTGTCTTTTAGCCAATGCAAGAGCATAGTGAGCACGCCTATATCTGGCTACACCCACAACAGCTGCTGCTTCCCTCTCTGACTCCTCAATTGTGAGTGACTGTGGTGATCTTGGCATTGGTGGTTGGATGTGTGCTCCTACCCTTGTTGATCTGGCTGAAGCTGTTTTCTAAGGATGTTGTTCTGTAGCATGGTGCATAATCTGAATATTTCAGTACACGTTTGTGGATTGTACTGCAGGGTTCCACCCAGTGTTGCCAGATGTCCCTATTTGAGCAGCCCGATCCCAAGTCCTGCACTGGCATTTAAAATCCCAGCAAACAGCCTCCGCTTTTTTTTTTTTGATTGACCAGAATGCCAATATATGAGCCAATCAAAAAAGATGCAAAATGAAGCTACTTCTGTTTAATGTAGAACTACCTGATGTTCCACATTAAAGACCTTTTGCTTTAGTCTTCACTTAGCATGAAGGAACTTTTTTTTTCTGGTCCCTACTTGTCCCTTTACAAATCTTGCAACTCTGTTTCCACCACATGTATCTAAGCACCAATACCATGACTTCAGTAGCCTAAACACGCGGTCTATGATATTTCTGGTTTGAGCGTGTGCCTCATTATGGCATTCTTCAGCAGATGTGTGTGCATTTCTAATGAGTGTCATTAGCCACAGTTCCAGTTCATAACCTACATCCTCCAGTAAATGAGCTTGTGAGATATCCCATCCTAGGGAACATCTGATACAGCTGGGAAGTGTGCCACATATGTGAGTCATGGTAACTGCCTGAGTTGTAAGCACACATGTTAAAGACGATTCCCTTGGCATTACATATGACTTGGCAGTTAACAGAGTGGAAGGCTTTTCTATTAATGTAGAGCCTTCCCTTTTCCCTGGGTATTGCCTTAATTTCTACATGTGTGCAATCTATGGGACACAGTACTTCAGTGTAGTGTGCTACAGGGTAGAACTCCTCCATATTTCTGGTCCTACCCGCAGGAGTACGGGGAAAATATATGTGGCTGCTAGCATCCTGGAGCATAGCATTCAAAAACTGCTGAAGGATCCTGAATGCCAATGTCTGTAACATCCCCAGCATGCCCCCTGTTGTTCTCTGAAAGGTACCTGTAGCTATTAGTGCATACCTTTGTCTCCACTAGGATAAGTTCTCCATGGTTTGCCCTCACTCTGAGTTGAGGACGACAGAGGTTGCAGAGTTACTGTAGTGTGTCTGTATCCACCCTGTAACCTGTACAATTTCCACATCATGTTCATTGTGATAAGTTATCCTAGGTCAGAAAACTTTTCTTCTTCTTGACCTTAGTTTATTAGCATCAGCAGCAGCATATACCTGCATAGACTTGCACATACACATGAATTAAAGCAACAGCAGCCCCTAACATTATTTCTGTGTAGACTCCTTTCCATGGTTGTATTCCAATAGGTTTTGGAAATCACAGGGAAATCCAGCACTGAGTCTACATGGTTGCTTTATAGCTTGTTGAATAGCTCCTCCATCTTTGATTGGTTGATTAGCATACAATTCAGCTGCTTATGCTTATGCTGTAATTTACATGCCACAGTATTGACCTTGTTTGTGCGGTGGTGCACAACTCTACACATCATGTAGAGCTGCTTACTGAATCCAAAATAGTGTACTACTGCACACAGTGTGAACGGACCATGTAGGCTTTACTGAATCTGGCTGACAGGTTATATTCTGTTTCTTCTGTTACCTGCAATGTCATGTTGCTGCCTCTTCTGTCCTGTGAAAATTAAATGAAAATACATGATTACTATCTGAAGGTTTTATATACGTTAACTGTATTAATATTACAAAATACTTCAGGTATAGTTGGCTATCCTGCCTTATGCTTGCACTGCTGTAATTAGGGAAACAATCTTGTCAGCTGCAACCATAAAAAATTACTAATAATAATAATAATAATAAAGTAAGAAGAAACTAATTGTGATGCATAATCCATGATTTCACTGTTTAAGGCAGCCAGCAGTTAGAAACTACAAGAACATAATGTCATATAAATATCAAGTTTAAAGATAATAGATTAATGTTTTTAAAGTATTGGAAAGAAAATAATTGTTGCATCTGATTGTGTTTTGCACTTAAAAGAGATTTTGTGCCACAGTTACGTCTTAACATTGTTTCTAGCAGATAAGTACATTTGACAAGATAAACTGCCTAATTTCAGACATGACTCAGCAACAGAGGAATGGCCATGATAACTGAAGGTTTTTTTTTTTTGTTTCTGTATTAATAAAAGTAGTCTGTGCACTACATTTAACCGATAAACACATCATTCTATTAATGGCTCAGATGCATAATGTAGCACATAGTATTAATCAGGAATACAGTATATTGTTAGGCGAAATGGCAGCAAATGGGCAGAAACCAACAACTTTATAAACAAACCTTACTAATATACTACTAACTAGATATAACAAAATACAAGAATATAGATGAAGTTTAGACTTAAAATGCAACAACCTAAGAAAGTGACCATTTGGTTTGTCTCCTAGCTAATCTGTAAGAGAAAAGCAAATAAACAAACAAAAAATATATATATGAGTGCAAACATGAAGATAGTACCATAAATAAAAATAGGTGATAAGATGCAACATAGGAAGCTAGGTTAGAAAATTCAGCAGAGGTTGTACAGAAGATGAGGTGGGATACATAAATAACAGCATAATATTGTTAAACTGACAGTGGTTTAATGCCAGTGCATTAGGCAGAGGAATGAATCATTGGGGTTGGGAGGATGGCTTAATGGCTAAGGTATTTGCCTTTCAAATACAAGGTGCAAAGTTTGAGTCTCACAAGGGGTAATTGGCTAGGCTTAAAATGGCTTAGTACTAAACTATGAACCTATGAACCTATAAGAAAGTGTAACAAATTATATGGTAAACCTCAGTCTATTAGATATGGCATAGAGGAGCATTTACAATGAGCAATTGTTCAACTGTAATAGACATTCCTTGGGATTCAATAAACTCTGTGTAGGCTTTCTGCAGAGCCTACACAGAGTTTATTTGTTAGAGTGATGGTGCGTGGCACGCAGTAGTGAGCAATGTGTATTAATGAGGTGCTTCATGCCTACGCTAGGTTTCATGGCTTGCAACAGTGTAGCTGGCCACAAAGCCTTGTAAGCAAACATTGATTGCAATTCCGTGTAAAGCACCTACAGTCTGCAGATCTGTGCAGAATGCCAAAATGATCACCAGGGCTTTACAAATAGCTGTAATTCTGTAAGTGCGACAATATATATATATATATTGATCTGTGATGTTGTCACAGCCCATTGATTCCATGTGATAGGCCTGGATGAAGGTAAGAGAGTGCATACTGCCTACTGTGATCTGGCCTAGGGTTTTGACACAATCACATATGCAAGTATTATTGAGAAAAACCCTAAGCTGAGGATTAAACCTTACATCTGTTGATGGGTAACCAACTGGCTCACTGACAGAACATATCATGTGAAAGTTGGTGTATCAGCTTGTACCAGTACAGCTGTCAACACTGGCAAACCCCAGGGATCTGTGTTTGGCCCTTCACTGTTTCAACTGTATTTACTGATAGTTCTGGCCAAAGTATATTACCTTTGGCCTACCATGTTTACTGAGTCTTGCAAATTGTGTGCAATCATTGAGTCCACCAATGGTGATAACAGTACAGGAAGAGCTAGCACACACAGCAGAATGGTGACAAAAGCACACAATATACATATAAATGAAGAAATGTGTGTTTGTAATGTTGTCCATCTGAAAAGTGGAGTCCATGTTAATCACAGCATTGACAACAGTCCTGCTATGTAGAAATCCAGTGATACTAGCACTGGAATCACATGTAGATATCAAACTGAACTTTGACCACCACACTGCTATTAAAAGGCTGTGTTATGCACATCATAAGTCATGCCATCATATTGAGATCTTAGGACTGTATGACAGCACTGTAGTCAAACCTCACTACAACAATAATACAGTATAATGCTCTTTTTTACTTGTACCTCACCAGACACATGTAGCAGCTGGAGAGACCACAGGCCTTCTCAGCAAGATAACACAGGGACCACAATCCATCCAGGCCAGTCTCTAATGCTGCCCTAGTTGGAGTACTGCATATCCAAAAATGTGATATACCTGATGACTTTGCCAGTGTCTGCTGAGCAGAATATATCAGTGTCCCACATGTCGGTGTAAAATGCTCTTTATAATGTCAAGGAGCAGCTCACACACACACACACACACACACACACACACACACACACACACACACACACACACACACACACACACACACACACACACACACCAAACTATAGTTGATTGCAGTGATAATAGAACCCTTACCTATCTATTTACATAGATTACAGAACACAGTACTCTACATCAATGCCACAGCTCAAGTCCAACTTGGAGTGCTTCAGACAGCACTTTGTACCTGATGACATCAGCAGTGTCTATTGAGGAGAAGATAATAGTGTCCCACATGCTGATGTAAAATGCTCTATGTAATTTCAATCAACAGATCACACACACACACACACATATACACACACACACACACACACACACACACACACACACACACACACACACACACACACTTACTTGACGGCAGTGAGAATAGAACCCATACCTAAGTTCACAGAATACAAAGCACAGTATTTAATGCAAGTGCCATAACACAAGTCTGATGTATCCAGTACTACAGGTGAACTCATAGTAGATAATATCAGCAGGCCATGAGAGATACAAAATGTTGGGAGGCCTGCATGAAATGGATGTGTAGGCATGTGCAAGTATCAAAATACTGTCATGGATTGGCAATGGAGCAGTAACTATGGGATGCACACTTCTGCTCTGCTGTCTAGACTCACATACACACCATGTTGACTACAGTAAGAACAGAAACCCTACCAATCTAAGTACACAGGCAACAAAACATAGTACGTTATGCAAGCACCGTGGCATAAGTCTGTCTTATATAGGAGTGTTGGTGAACTTATATTAGATGACATCAGCAGGCCATGTGAGAGATAACAGGTTGGGAGACCTGTATGAAATGTATGTGTATGCATGTGCAAGTATCAAAATACTGCCATTGTATGGCATTGAAGCAGTAACTGTGGGATACACACTTCTGCTCTGCTGTCTACACACACACAAACACACACACACACACACACACACACACACACACACACACCATATTGAGTGAAGCGAGAACCCCTACTTATCAAAGTACACAGATCACAGAACACAGTATGTTACACATGGCAAAAGTCTGATTTATACAAGAGTGCAGGTGAACTTATAATGGATGACATCAGCAGGTCATTTGAGGGACAAAAGGTTGGGAGTCCTGCATAGGCACATATCTTCATAGATTCATATGAGGCTACTAGCCTAATAGCAATAGGGTGTTTAGAAGACTAGCTGTATAACAACACAAGTACCCTTACTAAACATAGTTGGCATAGTTTAGCAGAGTGAGTTTTTGAGATGCACCATCTGGCCCTGTCCATGAGCGACACAGGTACCAGCCCAGAGGTTACTTTACAATCACCCAACCAGTATTCAAGGTTGCACTTGAACAGGGCCATTGACGAGCCATGCTTCACACACAGTGGGAGCCTATTACAGATGAGTGTGAATCTTTGTGGGATATATCTATCTCCCCAGCATGTTCTGTTTATGTCACAGGCTAGGTTGAGAACCCTGTGCCAAATTATTTGTGTCCTATTTGAATTTCAGATGTCCTGCATTCCCAGAAGGGCAGCATCAGAGACTGCTCTGCAGAGCAGCCATAGGTCACCTCTCAGCAGCCAGCATGATACCAAGTATAGTGACAGGTGTGTCAGTCTTTCCATGTATCTCATGTTTGGTGGCCAAGTCTCTCCAAGGCGCCACCCTGTGTTTTCTCCAACTGGTGCAGGTGTCTGGTGAGGTGCAGACAGATGTGAGCAGTTTACTCAGTTTCTGGTGTGATAAGGGTAGAGTACAGGGAGTATGACTACTATGGTCTTGTATGTGATGTCTATATGTATGATGTGTACAATACAAATTGTATGTGTCCAGTATGGGCACATAGTGATGAAAGTGTAGATTGCTATCAATTATGTGTTCCCAAGTCTCAAAACACTGTGTTTGAGCTTGGGAGTGCTATGGTGCTATCTATATCATAATTAGCAGGGGTACGTCATTGACAAAGGTGACAAAGAGTCAATGTATGCTTTAAAGTTCAGTCTGTGAGTTTGGCACCAATCATTATTCTGTGTCAGCCCCTACTGTAATATGTTACCATCATTGGGGGACTCTATATGAGTGCACCCAGTTAACAATCATCTGCAAACTTGATAAACCACAGGCCATCTGCTGTTGCCTGTGCTTCAGGGAAGTATTTTCCAAACAGTTGAGCATCCACCACAGACACTCTAAGCATTCTGTTGGTGAGTGGGCTGGTCGTGGCAGTGCAGTCCCCAACTTTGAGAGCATGTGTTCTGTTGTTGAGCCAGTTGGCTATCCATCTAGTACTGTATGTCCTAATTCCCAGATGGGAGATCTTCACTAAGAGACATGAATGGGGGACAGAGTCAAAAGCCTTGGATAACTCAACATAGACAGTATGTCCAGTTATCCCTCTTTCAGGTCTTTTGGGCCAGTATCCAAGAAGTCCACAAGGGTCATTCAGCAACATCTACCCTTGACAAAACCAAAATTGGTATAGTCAAATGTACTAAAGGTCACCTATGTCTCTGCCACTATTATCCATGCTGTTTCCTGCACTAGCCTTGCAGATAAGGCTTTTTAGGCAGTTTGGGTCATTAGTTGTAGTTCTGCATGTTACCAGATTGATGTGCATTGCATAGCACACAACATTTTGTATTACATTTTGTAGTGTGGTTAATATATGTGTGAAAAAAGTACTGAGACCCCAGGGATGTAGTGCCTGGGGTGAGAGCTAACACGTGGATCTGTTTTAAATATTCAAACCCAGTTCCATCTGGCCCCAAAAAGGAATCTATCTCTGCACTGCCACAACCAGCTCATTCACCAATAGAATGCCAAGAGTTTCTGTTGTGGATCCTCAACTGTTTGGAAAATACTTCCCTGAAGCACAGGCAGCAGTAGATGGGCTGTGGTTTATCAAGTTTACAGATGATTAACTGTATACACTCATACAGAGTCCCCCAGTGATGGTAACATATTACAGTAGGGGATGACACAGAATGATGATTAGTGAGTCTATATAGATATATTTGTATATCATCTATTTTGGAGCTTTTCTCCTCGGGTCTCCTCTGAAAAAAGGCCCAAAAGCCCAGCAAGACCAACCCAGTTAACAAATGTCAATAAATAAATAAAATAAAATAAAATAAATGATATAGTTAGACAGGGCCCTCAGTTGTAATGTTTCTACATGTAATTTCATGTCATGCAAAGGAAATAGACAGTAAACATCAGTAATGCAGCATAATATACACATTTCCATAGCATGGTGAGCAGTGGGTTTGTGCAACAGTTAGCAAAGTGCATATGCATGTGAGATATACATATTTGTGCATAACTAAGCAGTGCACAAACGTGAGGTGCATTGCTAAAGTCTGACAGTAAGTAGTGAGTCTATGAAATACACTTGCTGCTTAACTGACTCTAGCAGCACATGTTAATGCAGTGATGCATTACTTTTTTGGGCCAGATGATACTGGGTTCAAATACATGTGTATACCATACTTTAAAATCCTTTTCATTACAGGTTCCTATTAGTATGATGAAAATGCATTTTGTCAAATCTGTTTTCGTCGACACATGTAGAGCGAACGGGAAAAACAGCGAAGTGGCTGTTCAGCAAATTCTTTCCCTGGGAAAGAAGTCACTTGACCACTTCGTTGTTTTGCCATGTTCTGAAGTGTAGTGTTGTCCCTTGTCTGGTATAGCTCCCGAGCATGAATGTGCAACAGTTACTGACCTTAGGGTTAGGGTGCGGGTTAAGGTAACTGCATACGTATGAAGGTGTTTACTGTTTTTTATTTTGTGTTAGATGTATGGTTGAGTTACATGTGTATGTGTTTTCAGCTGTTTACTTTTGCTTTGGGGGGTGGTAGAATTAGGGTTAAGGTGAGTATGTATGTGTTTGGAACTGTTTATGTAAATGTGCGAGAGTTACTGACCTTAGGGTTAGGGTGCAGGTTAAGGTAAGTGCATATGGTTTAAAATGTTTACTGTTTTTTATTTTCGTTAGATGTATGGTCAGGTTATGTGCATATGTGTATTTAGCCGTTTACTAATTTTTGGGGGGTATAATTGGGTCAGGGTATGTTTGTATGTGTTTGGAAGTGTTTAATGTTTTTTTTTTGGGGTGGGTTGGAACAGCGATTTCTTTCCCTAGGAAAGAAATCGCTGTTCTGTGGTTTCGACATTTTCAGCTTTCACTGTGTCAATGAAACATTGTTCGCTGTTTTTAGCGTTCGATATTTCAGTATAGACCCTTTCATTACATAGTGATAGTCCAATGACATAACTTGTTTATACGAGATGTGTTGCATTGTATTGGCATAGTGCAGCAGTGTTAAGCATCATTGTGTGGGAGTAATTGCACCTGTTTGCCACTGTTCACAGTTGGTGCATGATGTGCACCTCTGCACAAAAATGGAGCCAAAGAAGTGAAGGGATCCATTGCTTCTACATCATTGCTTAAAGTCTGACAGTTAGTATTGAGTCTCTGGAAAACCCTGCTACTTAACTGACTCTGTGGCAGGATGTGTTAATGTAGTTAATGCAGAGATAGATTCCTTTTTGGGGGCAGATGGAACTGGATTTGAATACAACTGCATCTAATACTTTAAACTACTTTTGCATTACTGTTAGTGCACTTTGTTGCACGATGTGCACCATCGTGCAATAATGCATTAAAGAAAAGAAATGGGGAAGATAGGATGGTGGTGAAATGGGGGTCAAGCAGGGGGAAGAACAAATGGAATGCACCACAGGAATGTGCAGGTAGGAGGTAGGAAATAACCATAGCTATCCATTTCAACAGTAAAAATGTATAATATATGGAGAATATTAGCTGAATTTGGACTGTCACCTCTCGAGAGAGGGTGACCACAACAAAATCATGTTATCTAGCCAATTTGACTAAATCAAGTGTATCAAGAGGACACGTGCAAAATGGAAAGCTATGTATGGGATCCTTTTTTTGTTGTTTGTTTTTTTGTGGAGCAGATGCCCATTTTTTTTTTTTTTTTTTGAGAGACAGAGGAATGTTGGGGAAGGTATGTAGATATGTCTGAGTCTGGTAAGTTGGGTAGGTGAGGAATCAATTGCAGACAGACAAGAGAATTAAGACAAAACACAGGGATGGTGATGGGCACAAGAGGTCGGTGGACACCAAGGTTGGGGTGAGGATGGAGACATCCAGAACACATGGTTGTCAAGCTGTGTGTCAATAAGAATCAAATCCTCAGCCCCAGGGCTGTCATCACTGTCATGTCACTCCACCACTGGCTGGAATGCTTGATGTCTCCTTCTCCTCCTTCTGGTACTATGTACAATGAGGGAGAGCAACCTATCCAGCTGTCATAGCTGTGCACCAACAGTGCTGTACCCAATCCTATGCACTATATATGGCAACTTGATGCAGGTGATAAATTCACCACCTCTGCCACTGTTCTTGGAGGGAGACACTGGACTAGACTCCAGTGCAGTACTACCTCAGGGGGCAGGTATTGTAGGGGCAGCAGAGGTTGTGCTGCCAGGGTGGCTCCCAGACATGCTGGGCAGTGGTGCCAGGGCTGATAGAGTGGGGGTAGACAGTGCTGTTGTGGTTTCCCTACCCTAAACACTGATCAGTCACAGTTGCAGTCCATAAAACAAGACACTGAGGAAGTGTCTACACTATGGGATTCAGCAATTCTAATGAGTTCACACCTCCTTTGCATCTTCACCATGCTGACAGCCCTGACGCTACACCAAAAGGCAACCATATTCCAAACAGTATAATGAGGAGATGAATTCCTTGCTTTCTGATCACAGTAGTTACATAAAAGTATTCAAAGATCAAGTAAGGAAAAGTTACCAAGAAATTGACCTACCTCTTCTAGCCATATTGCATCAGGGTTACATCTCCATTGATTTATTTATCAGTAGATGAACCGCAACTGGGTCTGCTTTTTGGTATACCCAAGGTTCACAAGGACCCTGTTTGTCCTCCATTTAGGCCCATAGTGTCTGTGCCACATAACAAAACTGCTAACATTTCTATTTACTTAGACACTAACTTAAATCCAATAATACAAGCTAGTGATTTTTATTTGAAGGCTTTGAGAAACTATTCCTTTACAAACAATGAAACACATTTATGTACTTTTGACGTAAGCTCTTTATAGACTTCTATTGAACAGGAGGAAAGGTTAGGTTTTGTCAGATTGTATCTTAGTAAATATGCTAATCACTTGGAGTTAGATGTCAGTACAATCTGCTCACTGATGGGATCAGTTTTAAGTGATATTTTTTTCTCTTTGGAGGCAGTATCTTTCAACAAATCAGCAGTGTAGTGATGTGGGTAAGTCAAATATCTCCTGCTTTTGCTACTCTTGTCATGTATTGGTGGTAACATGAAATTCTTTGTAAATTGCCTATTTTTCACTTTGTTAGCTACTACCAAAGATATGCTGATGATTTGTTTTTCATCTGGTCAGGAGATATTCTTTCATTTGATGAATTCCTTAAACAAATCAATAGCACAGTATCCTGTTTGAATTTTGTAGATAGTGACAGTGGAACTACTGTTCATTTTCTTGATATTGAGGTCATTGTGATTCCCAGAAAAAACAGATTTACAAGTAATATTTATCATAAAAAGGCCTTTACCAACAATTATCTCTATTTTGATAGCTATTATCCGAACTTTATGAAATTAAATGTATTCAGAGGGCAATTAATCAGACTTAGTTGATAAGTGATGACAGGATTTTTGTTCAGGAAGCAGAATTACTTATGACTCTTTCTAAAGAACATGGGTACCCAATAGAAAAGCTCAGGGTCATCTCTACTAATGTTAAGAAACAAAGACATGATAAAGTTCTCCATATAAACAGCAGGATTTGTTTCTAATCAACAAAATTATTGTTCTAATGATGGCAAAAAAACAAGCATTGAGCTGTTGTTTTCCAACACCTATCAGTGTTGAAGGACCCATATTTCAAAGCATTATTGCCAATAAATGGAAAGTTATTTTGGATAACCAGGAACTGTGAAAAATTTTTGGGCACAATCCTAGTTTTATTTACAAGAATACAAAAAATCTGAAGAAGATATCAGAACAGACATCATCACAAGCATAACAAGAATCTACTAGATGTTTTAAGTCTAATGGTACTAATGCTTGTCAGAACTGTTCCAACACTAGAGTCATAATAACACCAGTCAGTTTTTATTTTAAACACATTAATTATGTTTTGGTATCAAAAGGTAGGCTCAGTTGTAAAAGTGATACCCTAGTTTATCTTGCAAGTTGTTCAAAATGTGACCATATTATGTAGGGAAAACTACAAGGAGGTTGGTGGACAGGATGAGAGAACACTTGCTGGCAATAAAGAAAAAAAGCAACACAAACACTTTAGCAGGACATGCCTAGAACTGTAGGGATTTTAGAAAATTCCAAGTTTTAGTCATCGAACAAATAGACAAAAGACAATTTGTAGACAGTGTAATGTTTTTTAGAATTCTTAGCACGAAAATGGCAAGGGTTTTTATGAGCAGATCATATTTCAGGAATCAGTGACACTATTTCAGTGAGAAGTTTATTAAAATACAACAGTATTTATTAATGCTAAATATGTATGCATTGACTAATTTATGTAATACTGTTTTTTAAACTAACAAGTAATGTGTGTGCATGTGTGTACCTTCTGTGGAAGGTTGGGTGCCAGGCTGGCAACTCGACGCTGTAAAACTCCACTGCCAATCATGAGCGGACAGGTGATCCAGTGTGGCGACCCCTAACTGGGAAAAGCCGAAAGAAAAAGAAGAAGAAGAAGTAATTGAGTGTTAATGTTGATTGGATCTTTAATTTGTAACATCATTGTTTTTTATGTAAATATGACACAATGGTCTTAGATTTTATTGTGAAGAAGTTCTTTATAATAAAGAAAACAAAAGCGCTAAAACACTCAAGCATTTTTTTGCGTCCTCTCTGATGGCAAGAGCTTTAGGTGCCTGTGTTTTATTTTTAGTGAGAAAGAAAGAAATAAATGGATCTTGTAGAGATGCTAGAGTGTCACTCCAAGTAAACACCTGACATCAAGTAGCAATTAGTAGTCAGAAAGTCAATTAATAAATAAGTGTTATTGTTTCTGGAATTTGGGTCAATAAGTGTGAGCAGATGCTTACTATAAAATAAGTATTGCAGGATGCCTCACTTCTCAGCCTGTCATTCATTTGTGTGACACCCATAAATAATGACCCATTTCTGATAATCATTCACCCTGTGAATAATCCATTATTGTGTGCTACAAGTTCTGTCTCATTTCAAGCATGCACAAAAGCATAATGTAAGATAACACATTATTATTTGTCATTCATTGCCTCATATTTGTCTTTTTATGACCCACAGAAAATGTGTAGCATCAAACTCTGCTTATTGTTTTACCAGAACATAGCAGAAGCTACATATATTGTACTTGCTTTGGTTACAATTATTGGCTTTCAGTAGATACTGTAACTTTAAAAAAAAAAAAAATTTTTCTATAGTCTACCCTCACTTTTCACATGAGACCTGTTATGTTGTGAAGGCTGGTATTAGTGTCGAGGGCTGAGTAAAATATTTGATTACAACAGTGATGTTTTAAAGAAAGAATATTAGAACATCTAAATGACATTAAGAATAACAAGCTTCAGAATGCATTAGCCCAGCATGTGCCTGACTTTGGCATAAATCATGGTTTCACGTTTTTTGTTTTAGAAGTTCTTAGTGAAGATATTAGAAGTGGAGACCTCAGGAGCAGGACAAAAATGAAGGAACAGGGGTGTATCCTTGAATTACAAGCAGACAAGTTGTCCAGTATTAATGGTCATGTTATCTTTAAAACTGGCTTTAAAAGCCCAACCACTCCCATATTGACTTAAATGTGTTAGTTGTCATATCTGATAACTTCTAATATGTTTAAGATAAGTGGAACAGAGTTTCTAGAGTAGATACATTTTCTGGTAGTTATGCCTATGTTTGCTTAAGTCTGCTGCATTCATCAGATTATTATTTTATTTGAGGTGATTGCTTACAGAGTATTGATTTGCCACTTTTACTCTCCTAGGTGTGTTCATTTTATAGTCTTTGTCTCTCTCTCTCTCTGTCAATATATATATATATATATATATATATATATATATGTAAATATATATATATATATATATATGTGTATGTAATATATATATATATATATATATATATATATATATATATATATATATGGTTCTACTTCATATGACTGAAAGCTCATAACATCTAAATTCAAAACAGCGAGACCAAATAATCGAAAATCCAAAACATCTAAAACTCATAACATTGAATCTCAAAACAATGAAAACTACAAAGCAACTATAAATAAAATCCCACACACTGTTTACTATGTTTATGCAGGGGGCAAGTCCCCCTGCACCCCCCACAAGTGGGAGGCTCCACCCCCACATTCCCTGTTAATTAAATATACCAACTCCAAGATCGCACTACAGTGGGGTTAGGAAATTAACTTTTTCCCACACTGTAGTGTGACCTTGGAGTTGGTATATTTAATTTACGGGAGGGTGTGGGGCCGGAGCCCCACAGGGGTGGTGCACGGGGGCTTGCTCCACTGCATAAACATAGTAAAACCTCTGTGGGATGTTATTTATAGTTGCTTTGTAGTTTTCAATATTTTGAGATTCACTGTTATGAGTTTTAGATGTTCTGGGTTTAGATGTTGTGGTTTAGATGTTATGAATTTAGAAGTTATGGGTTTTCGATGTTTTCAAGTGGAACCATATATATATATATATATATATATATATATATATATGTGTGTGTGTGTGTGTGTGTGTGTGTGTGTGTGTTTTAGTGTTTACAATTAATATGATGTGGATGCTTATATTTCTCTTTTTGAGGAATTATGTCAAACAGAATTATATTACATGGCTTTATATCTTTAAGTAAAGATTTAGGAGCTCAACCATTTCCTTACTTACAAAAGTGCTTCAGTGACTGCATCTGTAAGCAGAGTGCCAACCTTCTGCATTTGTAGTTTGGTGAAATTGCGATCGTTAAATGGGCAAGTTTTCTGGCAGCTGTTGATATATATACTTAAGTTGGTTGCAAATGAGCAAACATTATTTTTACTAGATGCAAGCAGTGTCTGGCTTATTATACTACCCTGCAATTTTTGATGAATTGTGACTGATTTAGGTATGTCCCTATTTTTCAGCGTTTATAAATTATACGTGTGTGCAAATAGTTTTGTTCCTAGAGGAATTAAAGTTTGATAGTTTAGTACATCATATCTTATGATTATTTTGACTGGTTGTGATTTGTTTTTAAATAGGTTTACTTTATTTGTCTTGATTAGGTCTGAAGAAGCAGTCAGTGCACTGTGAAAGCAATAACCTGTTTTTTTCTGTTTTATATGTTTATTAAAGTTTTGGAATAGCCCAGCCAGATCCCAGACCTAAATCCAATAGAAAATCTGTGGAGTGACCTGAAGAGGGCTGTGCACAAGAGATGCCCTCACAATCTGACAGATTTGGATCACTTTTGCAAGGAAGAGTGGGCAAACATTGTCAAATCAAGATCTGCTATTCTGATAGACTCCTACCCAAGAAGACTGAATGTTGCATATAAATCAATAGGTGCTTCAACAAAGTATTAGTTTAAGAGTGTGCACACTTATGCAACCAGCTTATCGTACATTTTTTATTTTTTTTATATTTTTTCCCCTAACAGATTTGTTTATTTTTTAATTGAATTGTACAGGTTATACGTCACATAAAAGGTGGGGAAAAGTCTTGAAATGATTAATTGTGGTCTCATGTTTTTATATCACAAAAACCTGGCATTTTAACAGGAGTGTGCACACTTTATATATCCACTGTATGTAAGTGTATATAGCTATATACAGCTATAAATATAGATATAAGATATATAGAAGTATACTCACAAATACGTTGGGGCAGAAAGATAAACTCAGAACACCACAGACAAGCAGCAGTGGACCTACACACAATAGACTGCTGAGAGACAGTATGGACAGAGAAACACAGAGGAGACAACCAGTGGTGGAGAGAACTGCACAATGCATATGGTATGGGGCATTACTCAAGGAGAGGGGAACACAGTGCAGCAAGAGGTAAGTGTTACACTCTTGACTGTGATGTCCTTCAGATGAAATGTTAAACCAAGGTCCAATATGCTTGAGTTACTGGTATCTCAGGTGGATATAATAGATCTCATGGCACCTACGGGAAAGAGTGGGGGTCCTTTATTTAACACAACATAAAGACATTATTTATGCAGTTACAGAATGTACATATTTACAGGCACATATATACATATTTTTATTTTATTTTACTATTTATCTTTCCGTTATAACATCCTAATTGCTATTCTTCTATAACCAACCCACCTCTTCTTGTACAACCATAATCATTTTCAGAATATATCTGCCAAAATCCATTTTCCATTAAACAAAATTTCAGTCTTTCATTCCAAATAACCATTATTACATAAAATAAATTATTTACTGATCTCACATATTCTTTCTTCTTATTCTTATAATATGCCTACATAATCATATTTGTATCTATATTGTTTGTCATTAACATTCTCAAAAATATGTATTCACACATTTTCCAGAGTTTCACCACATTTTTACATTTCAAAAAACATGCCCTGTTGTCTCTTCCTGTATACAAAATAAACATACTCTTTCAACTTTCTTTTTGTATGGCTTATTTCCCTTTACTGGCAACTATTTTATTACCAGTCTCCATAGGAAATCTTAACACTCTGCTATATTGATATACCATATTTTCCTAACATTAATGGCTTTAATAACTTCTTTGTTCATCATATTGTTATACCATATCCTGCTATCTTTTGCTATATTATCAATTTTATTTTTCATGTTTGTATTTTTTCTAGGTATTTTTTAATTTCTTCATTTGCCTATTATTTTTCTCACTCTTATGATCTCCTAGGACTTTTTGTACTTATAGTTAAACATTGTCAACATTAATTTCTCATTCTTTTCCTTTACCCACTTTAATACCCCATACAAGTTTAAAGAAGCAGAATAAACAATTGGATTTAGTAACCCCAATCACCCTTCATCTCCTTTGATATACAGCACATCTCTTTTCACTGGGTTTAATCTTGAACCCTGTATGCAGGAAAATACCAGTTTTACAATTTCCTTGTCATATTCTTCTGGGATCATATAAACATTTGACATAAATGCTATTTTGCCTTTAAAAATTTCAGATAAACATTTTCACTGAATGTTAATCTATACATCCTTCACAGAACAACATTTTCTTTCATTACTTTTATGATACCCCCCCATTGCATCATAACTTCGACATTTTCCCAAATGTTATCACTAGCTGAGTTACTCCATCCACTGTAAAATAACACCCCTAATTTTCACATCGCCCAAACCCTTACTTTTTAAGGGCATTCCCATTTCCTTTAAACATCCATTCAGACAAACCATCACTTCCTTCATCCGTATTTTGATCTTAATAACTACAACTATGCTGTCTGAATATGTAAAAAGTACTGCAATCACCACCTCCTTTTGCATTACATATCTAGCATCTTTCAAATTATAAGCTTCTTTACTCACTGCTACATTCATCATCAATTCAAACAATACTTTACTTACAGGACATCCTTATCTTATATCACACTTCATGCATACTTCTTTACTCAGCCACCCATTCACTAATACTGTCTCTCTATTATTGTGATATGCTGATGTATACACTCTTCTAATTCTGTTACCTATTCCATACTTCCCAACATCCCACAAAGCATTCTGTTGTACTGTATTGAATGCCTTGCTAATATTACAGTACATAACTCTTTATAAACAAACCCTTCCTTCAACTATTCTTTCAATACATTTACAAAATACTCTATTTGCCAATGAATTTCTCATGCATTCCACCTCATATAACATCTGGGCCTGACACTGAATAATATTTACTTTCCTAAGTACTCCATCTGATTCACTAATAGTAATTTCTTTTTCAAATTCTTCCTTAACCCATTCTGGATTTCTTTTTTACTTTCCATTATTTCTTATTTTCCTTCATTTTAATCTTACATATATTTTCCACATGTTGTAATACATTACTCACAATTTGCTGCTCTGTTCATTTTACCTCACTTTTCCCATTTTTCATTTACCTCATTATACTAATATTCCCTTTACAAATTCTTCCTTAACCCATTCTGGATTTTTTTTTTACTTTCCATTCTTTCTTATTTTCTTTCATTTTTACTCTTATACATGTTTTCCAAATGTTGTACTACATTGCTCATAACTTGCTCTTCTGTTCCTTTTACCTCACCATTTCCATTTTTTATTTACCTCATTAAACTAATATCCCCTTTACAATTGTACCTAAATAAGCAGCTACCTCCTCCATTATAACCATTGTCCCTCATATACAATATCCATCCCTAAACAGTACATTCATTTTTTTCTTGATTTCTTTTATAAATGTCTTTCTCCATATCATAATATTATTTTGTGTAATTCTCTGCATGTTATAATATCTTTCTATACATTCCTATACTTTGCTTTCTCTTCCTTTCTTAAATCCTGACATTGAAAAAAAACATTTTTAATACTTTTTTTAAAGTTCAGTACACCATTATAGAAGTCCTTCGTGGTCATATGATACTTCTATAATGGTAACACTTCCTACTCTCTGATTTCATCCCATAATTTCTCATTTATTCTTTTTATTCCCTTTCCAATTTTAAGTGTACTACCTTCCTTCTATGACCACTCTCCATATAACTGAATGATATAAAAAACATCACAACTGTATCACCATCTGCTACCCCCCAAGCCTTCCAATAATACAATATAATCAGTTTCAGATCCAAGTGCCCTTCTTCTTTAAGTCTATAGACTATTGCTCTACACATCTAATTTACCACATTTTATTACTTCCTGTATTTTTTCATCTTTCCTTTTCTGTTTACATATCTCTTTAAATCACACTTACAGTTCCCTGTAATTGTAATTTTCATATCCACCATATAGTCTTATATCTGACAAACCAGATTCTCTCTTTCCTTGCTTGGTATATATGCATATAATGCTATAATACTATTAACATGTTCTCTCTACCTCACAATCCTTACCAATACTGCATCCAGTATTTTCACTGTTCTTTGTTCTTTTTTTTTTTTTACAGAATACAGATACTCCAGAACAACATTCACTTCCTAAGTTTCATATTATATATCTACCCCAAAATTTGTCTGTTTGCAGTCTTTCTTCAGTTTTCAGGAATGTTACATCCACTAACAAAATAACATCAACATCACATTTACTGCACCATTCCAGTGCCCCTGTTTTTCTTTTGATCTTAATAATACTGTTCACATTTATTGAACATACACTAAAATTGTTGCTTTTCCTTATTTTAAGTTTAGGAGAAATATTTTTAAATTCTCATTTTCTTCATTTTGCTCTTTTCCCAATTCAATATTTTTTCCTGATTTATGTACAGATAATCCTTGATCCTCGCAATCAGATTTTTCACTGGCTAGAACTTCAAAAAAAATATTAGTATAGCAATCCCTTTGTCTGAGGTCTTTTCCTGCATGCACTCTCTCTCTCTCTTTATTTTTTCCTCCATATTTTTTCTTCATCTACAGTTTCTTCTTCACCTATTTCATCTTCTTTCCTGGCCTCTTGTTGTCCTTCCTCATGTATGTTTTCTTCTCTTTCCCCTTCTTTTTTATCATTTACTGTTAGCACTTGACAATCTATCAAAAAGTGTCCCTTTCTTATACGAGGTGCATTCCAGACTCACACTTTCTTACTGTTTGTCCTTTCTTCCCACACTGGTTGCATTGTATTTTGTCACAATCATTAATTAAATGAGAAAAGTTCTCATAAAAGAAACATGATTTAAGCTGACCAGCATATCATAATGTCCCTATATGACCAGCCACAAAAATAACACTTGACAAGCATACTTCTCAACTGTCATAATTACCAAAGGTTGTTCAAATGAAAAGGAGAGGCCACAAGGAGCATAGAAAGATGTTTAATACAGAAAGCAGTCCAATAAAATACACAGCCACAATAAAACACCAATGTTAAATGCAAATACTTAAAATATGCATTTTTCATTCATACATTACTAAGGTAGTTATTCATGCTAATTTTGTAGCCTCTTATAGCCTTTGATAGGGCATGTGTTTGTATTTAAACTAGGTTTTTGTATGCAATAGCTGTTTGTCTGAGGAAGTTCAAATGTATGAATGAAAAACATGTTTTTTAAGTATTTGCATTTAACATTGTTGTTTTATTGTGGCTGTGTATTTTACTGGACTGTTTCCTGTATTAAATGCATTTTTATGCTCCTTGTGGCCTCTCCTTCTCATTTGAGCAACCTTTGGTGATTGTGGAAGTTTCTGTTTGCTTTGCTCCTCGTTTTTGTGAGTGATACTTCTCAACTTCCCAGATTTTTGCCTTATATTTTGGTCTATTCCTCATACAATTTGGGGTTTGCTGGCAAATCACTAAGGACTGAAGTCACTAAATAAGGACTTACATTTGAGTTTCAGACTTCATATCCTTCATAAAATCCATGGTAACACAAATCCTGTTTGTGTAGCAATATTCTAATTTTATAAGGGTAATGTATAAGGTCTGTCCCTATTTTTGGGTCTCTGTCCCCCAATTATTTTAGGCTTTGTCATAGATTTCTTGAGCTAAGAGGTTTCAGAGGTATGTTGGCAAATGTTTCTCCATGTGTTCATTTCAAATTTCAAAACAGCTTCCATACTCATTGTTCCTTTCCATAAGATTCTCTCACCTCTAACTTTGACAATATTGTAAACAGTGTCACACAGAACCTGCATGCATTTTTTAACATTGTCTTCTTCTAGTTCAACAGCTCTAAACTGTAAAGTAACATTTTTAACATTCAAGTTACTACCAGAAAAAAAAATGTTCCACAGATAAATGTGTGTCTAAATTGTTCCATGGATAAATGTGTGTCTTTTTGTTACAGAGTTCAAAAAAATGTCATCATCAGCCCATTGGTTTCAAATAATAAATCACAAAAGGTCTCTGTACCCAGTCCAGTTACCAAATTGTCCCATACATAATATCTATTACAGTGTCATTTTTATTCTTATCTTACAGTTGGTCTTTTCTTTTTCAAAAAAATGTTTTACTTATAGTTTGTTTCTGCTCTTCTGCTGTCACTGCTGCATATGTTTTAGTTATTGTTTTTATCTGCTGCCACAAAACCAGACACCTTCTCAATTTGTTGTTGCTTTCCTCTTTTACTTTCTGTCACTGTTGCATAAGCTTTAACTGCTGCATTCTCTGCTGCCACATCACCATCCTCAGCTCTTCTGGAAAAGCTATTTGCCATCTTACCTCGTGAAACAGCAGAACTGTCAGCTGGATCATCCTACTCCATTATTTTTAACAGAACATTATCTCCAAGTCCTTCTGACACCAGTTTTGTTATCTGCACCACTTCAACAGACTAGCTTACTTCCTTCTTCATAGAGACAACTGGACACTTCTCATTTGTAAAATCTACCACAAAGGGATATCTGTTTGCATTCTAAAACTCCATATCAAACAATTTTTTTCTTCTAATTCTCACTTTCCACCTCCAAACTTTCTATAGCCTATTCCTTGCTGCTGTAGGAGCACTCTGGGGTCATTTAGCATCTCCAATGAGTAGGGGCATTTTATTGATATATACATTATATATTATTTACATATTTACATCATTTACATCCATTTAGAAATCTCCATACATTATAAACTTCAATTAAAGCATTCCAACTTCTCTTTTATACACAACCAAAATATTATTTTCTCCAAAATCTTTGTCAAAGTCCATTTTCCATTGTATTTAGTTTCATTTAGTCTCTCATTCTATATAGTTCATAAAGCATAAAATATTACTCTGTCCATTTTCTTCACTTCTTTCTGTATAGATGTACTATAATAACCACATTCTATTATGTCCATATTTATTTGTTCACATTTTAACAAACTTTTCACCCTATTATCTTTACATATTTCTTTCCACAAATTAACTCTTTTACATTTCAAAAACACATGCTCAGTGGTCTCAAACGCTCCACAATTATTACATATTCTACCTTGCTTTTGTTTGTATGGCATATTTTCCTTAACCGCCAATTTTCTAAAAGACAATCTCCATAAAAATTGTGACATTCTTTAATCTTTTTTTATAGTTATTATATCTCATCATTATGTTTTTTTTTCTTATCTATGTCTAAATCTTTCCATGGATCAATACAATAAAATGATTTCATAATACTTAAGTAACATTCCTTTCTATTTTTCTCACATATATTCTTTTTGATTTTCCATAACACAATTTTGTTTTCATACTCTTTCATTTCTTCATTCACAATGACTTTACTTCGTTTTTAACTTCCATTCCTTCCCACAAGTCTTTGTATTTATAATATAGTATCATTTCTATCAAGTTTTTATTTTTCTTCATAATTCCTTTTAATACCTTATATGCTGCATGTATTATTGGGCTTATTAAACCCCAAACTCCTTCCTCTTCTTTCATATACAGAATCCCTCTTTTGACTGGATTCAGTCTAGAGAACCATATAAAAGATAATATAAACCTCATTAATTCCTTTTCATACTTAATAGGAATCATATAAATGTTAGCAACATAATATGTTGTGGAAGGTTGCGTAATGGTTAAGGTGCTTACCTTAGAAACACAAGGTGCAGGGTTTGATTCTCACAAGGGGTAATTGGCTAGACTTAAAGTAGTGCATGAGGGCAGTTAGTCTAGTAATAATCTATGAATTTATAGGCAATTTTGTCTTATTACTATGGTGTTCAACAATTGTGCTTTTATCTATATGATGTATTTGATTTCCAAAAATTAGTCATATCCTTTACTTCTTTGAGTACATTATCCCATTGTTGTTGTATTCATTCCTTCCAAATGATATTCTTAATATATTTATAATTTTTTCGTTGAACTGAACACCTCCTATCATTCCTTCAAAACCAAATCCTTTACTTTTCTCCTTATTTATACATAAACCATTTTTTAAAATATATACTTAATTTTTCATTTACTTTTTCCATCCATACTTTATTTTTAACAATTAATACAATATCATCTGCATAATACCTTATTGGCAATTGTACTTCCTTCATCATTGTGTATCCACCACTACTTGACATTTTATTAATTTCCTTCAGTATAACATTCATAACTAATGAGAAAATCATGCTACTTGCTGGGCAGCCCTGGTTTATTCCACATTATATTTTTATTTCTTCCCCAATCCAGTCATTTAGATTTAGTTTCACATAGTTTCTTTCATAAACAGACTGTATTACTTGTAATATTTGTTTTGCTTACATTATATGTCTGCAAAATTCCCCATAATGATGTATATTGAATATTATCATAAGCTTTACTTATATCCCCTATCATAACCTTTGCTTCTACATTTTTATTTATGATATCATCAATTATTTTCTTGTTATCCATAATAACTCTTGACTTCCTTTCCTTTTTTCAAAATATATTTTGGTCATATATTCTATCCATTTTTTTCTGTAACCTTTTTGTTATTATTATCATAAAAAAATGTAGTCGGTATTATTCAATGTTATAGGTCTCCAATTTTTATCTCTTTATTTCCTTTTATAAATATACATTTTATAACTCCTGTACATATCTCTTTCTCTTTAATTCCAGTTTCTAAACATTCATTCATAACTTCTATAAAAATTATTTTTTGCCACTCTTTCATTTCTTTATACATACCATATTCAATTCTGCCCAGTCCTGTTGCAGAACTCATGTTAATATCTTTTAGAATTTCATTCAATTCTTTCATGGTTATTTTTGTTCTAAATATTCATTATCTTCCTTATTTAATTTTTCACCTTCATAAATTTGTTCTATGTTTTCTTCTCTCTTAACAAATAATTCCAGTACATATTCTTTAATTATTTTGTATATTCCTTCTTGCTGTCTTATTTGCTTACCTTCCTTATTTTTTAATTATCTTATTGTTTTCCTTCTTTTATTATTTTACTCAAATATGGTGCTACCTCTTCTTTCTTTCCTTGTAAACAATACGTTTGCTTATGTAACAAGTTAATTTCAATTTGATTCATTTTATATATTTCTCTTTCTTTTTCATAAAAGGAATTTTTCTTCTCTAATAAGTCTCTAAATATTTCTTTACATAATATCTTATATCTCTCTTTTTCTTTTCTTTTATTCCTTATACATTCTAAAAATACTTTTTTATATTTTTCTTTAAAATTAAGCCACCAACAGTCCAATTCTCATAAAACTCCCTCATAGTCATATGATTTTTTTCATAATTCGACAGGTTTTTTTCACTTCTAAATCTAATTCATTTTCATTAATTCTCTTTATTCCTTTTCCTATTCTTATATATTCTTCATTTTCCTCAACTATAACCCATATTGCCACATGATCTGAAAATCCAGCATATTTAATTCCTTTTTTAATAACTTTTAAACTATCAGGTATTAAAAAACAATCAAGTTCTGTCCTAATTTCATTCCTTTTATAGGTCTAGTGGTTATTCTCCCATACACTTAACTTTCCACTTATCATAATTTTTTAGCCATTTTCACATCGCAATTGCTCTTATTTTTCCTTAAATTACAATTAAAATTACCCACCGCTATAATGTCCATACTTACACAAGCATATTCACGAATATTTTTAAACATCATTGATCTCTCTCTTTTTTGTTACATATGCATATAAAATTATAATTCTATACACATATTTTTTCCATCTCACTTCTATTATTGTAGTTCAGCCCAGTTCCACTATGGTTACATCTAACATTTTAATGCTTTCTTGACATAATATACATATGCCCGAGCATGTTTCTTTCCCCATGTTCCAAACTCCCACACCATTCCAAAGTTTTTCCGTCTGTGTTCTTTCTTCCTCTGTTAATAATCTGATATCTTCTAAAACACTAATATCTGCATCTACTGCAGCAGACCATTGTAATATACATAGTCTCCTTTTAAGATTTTTCATACTGTTCACATTTAAAGCTAATATTTCAGCTTTTAAAGACAGTTAGTATAATAAAATGTTTATCCCTTTCCTTTCTTATTTTCTCTAAGCATTATGTTTTTTTGAATTTCCTTTTCCTTTCTTTAACTCTTTTCCCTATCAATTTTGTGTTATTTCTTACTGTGCACCAATCTGCTTCTTCCTCACTTGTCTCCTCTGTTTCTTTTTCCTTATTTTCTTTAACTTCATGTACAACCTCTTTATCAGTTACATCTTTTTGTACATTTTCTTGTATACCACATTCTACTCTCTCTTTATCCTGTATAACTTAATTTTCATTTTTTTGCACATTTGTTTCATATTCTAACCACAAATGACCAGTATTGCCACATTTTTTGCACTTTAAATAACATGTTTTGCATTATGCCCTGTTTTACCACATAAATGACATCTTTTTTATCATATTCCTTGATTAAATGATCATTTTTTCCACAAAAATAACAGTTTTTTTGGTTGACCCCTGTATTTCACAAAATTCTTGGTACCATGAACCTTAATAATTCTAGGTACATGCATGACATTATCATTTTCCATTTTTAGTAGTACTCCACATTCCCATCCCCCAGTCCATAGTCCTCTTTCATCATATACTTTTGTAGTGTCCATTGCTTCTTTACATATAGTTAACAAATGTTATTTCAGTTCTTTTGCTTCAACTTAAGTTTTAAACTGGATCATTATTCTTTGTTTTTGTTTGTCCATGAAAAGCTTGCATGACATATTCTGACCCTGGATAAATATCTTTATTTTGTTCATATGCACCTAAATATTTTTCCATGGCCTGCCCAGTCTCAAATATCAAGTAAAAAAAAAGTCTATTTATTAATTAAAATGAATGCTCTTACCTCTTTTGCTTTGAAACCCAGAGGTGCTATGACAGAGTCCCAAACCTTATACCCGTCCAAACTTTTTTCTTTTTTACAGCTCACACATACTATATACTTCTTTTTTCTTTCTTTTATTTCTTCTTTCTTCTTTACTCCTTCTCCCACAGTTTACACATAAGTTTTTGTCTCTTGACCTTTTTCTGGCACAGTCTCTTCTCCTTTTTCTTCTTCTTTTTCTCTATGATGTCACACCATGAAATTGTTGCACCACTTTCTGGTTCACTTTGGTTTACCATTTCTTCCAAATAATCATCCTGCAACCCTCCAGATTGGAGGGTTGTAATTATGCATTTCTCAGAGGTAACTGTCTCTCCTTCAATCTCATCTGAAAGTTTTCCTCTGAATCCATCCCTGTTATAGCTACAATCTCCTTTTCTTCCAATATCACTGTTTTTTTCCTGAACCCACAGCATCAGAAAAAACTTTTGGTAGTGATTCTACCATTTCAGCTTCATTTTCATCAACCTTCGCTTTATTTTCAGCCAAAGCTGAATCAGCCATATTTTCTTCCTGTTCTTCCTGGCTGCCTCCGTGCTTGGACAGGAAACAAGAAGTCAGGATATGTAACAGATACATCCTTCCCCCAGCTACCAAGAGTAGGGGAGGTTCCCTAATGCCTTGGCCAAATTTCCCATACTAATTTCCCATACTCAGTATAAATACCACCAGTCGTCTCACCTGAAAAGAGTCCAGTAGTCAAGTGGGACTAACCTGGTCAATAAAGGATAAATAAAATCAATAAACAAACAAGCATATGGCTGGGGTTGGATGGGGTTCCAGCAGCTGTCACATCATTCTTCATCCATGCTCAGAAGGTCATTAATGAAATTCATCCCTATATAGTAGATTAGGGTAGCTAGTGGTTCTGCAGGACTATCCATTTGGGACAATTGTCTTCTCTCTCAAGGACAGCCTCCATCACCTGGTCTAGCTGTAGCTGAACCACCTCAAACAATGCAGGTGGGTAACCAGCCAGTGAGGAGACAGAAACTCCCTTTGGTGAAGCACTTACAGCCTTATCACAGTCTGTATGTCAACCACACCCTCAGCTGGTGCAAGAGACAATGAATGTGCCTATGGATCAAATCTGTCATCAAAACCTGCACTGATGAGACAAAATGGAAAGGTAGTCATAACTGACTCTACCCTGACATTGGACAGACTAATCTATAGAATAATTTGTGATGGTAAGTAACCATGGCCATGCAAAAATCTCCCGCCTCCTCCAGAGGGTGACACAATTTGTATCACACTCTGCTTCTGCTGAAAGAGAAAGGGCACATCAGATAACTATGATAACTGTACTGTGATATGCTAGAACAACAGATACAATCACATCAATATTTTTCAATAGCTGTATCTCAGACATCGGGAATGTGTGTGTGTACCTACACAAAATGTAAGATATTTAGACTGTATATGACACAGGTATACATGGGTACAAGCCAGATAGTTTGCAGTGACTGCGATCTGGTGCAGCATGACCTTTGTCCCAGAATAAGGCCCTGCAAAAACCCTTGTGAAATGCTGGCATTTTACAGTACCTCCTCCACCTAACTTGTGTAATCCAAATGGTAACAGACCTAATTCCTGGATGAGCTTGAAAATAGCTGTAAGTGGCAATAACCATCACAAAACTACAACTGCATAAAACAGAAAATGTAACAAAAAGCAACATATCATAAACAAAACAAAAATACTTAGTATATGACTCAGGACATTTCTATCTTGCATCTGCTTCCCATGGATAGTGAAATCATCAGTATTTCTGTGTCTTGATCATCAGAATTACATCTCCACTCTTCCACCATCCTCCTGATGCCCATGGCTTTGGACAACTGTATGATCAGGTCATACTAGACATCCACTTTTTTGAGTACATCTTGACAGAGGCCTAGTAACCACTCATTGAAATGGAGTGAAACACCTTAGCTCCATGGAGAAGATAAAGCATTATCTTGCTATCATTTATGCACTGTGGAGGTGGCTTCCAGAAGGTTAGAGCAGAAGCTGATGCTTTTACATATCTTCTCTGAAAATCATGTAAGGTTTGTTAAGATCAAGATGATAAAGTGGATTTACTTTCATTGTTTTTTCTGCAACATAGCTACCCCAAAACAAATTTGACTTGCATACATACACAGTTTTTCAGCAAGTGATCAGACCAGCATGCTGTTAAAGGCAAACATAAGCATCAGACTGTATATTATGCCACAGGTACATTGTAGCAAAATATATTAAATCATAGACATTTGTGCCTCCTGTCATAATTTACACTTGTGCCATGCAAATAGGTATAAACTTTCTAGGTAAGCCTTGCAAATTTGGAAAGCTTTCTTGCATATCTGGTAAGCATTATTAATTTATTTAGATCTATAGCAATCTGAAAAGACAAGCAGTACTTGGAAAATATGTAGTAAGTTGTGTTTTGTTTACCTTCCTAAATATGTACCCCCTTCCTCTAGAACTTGCATTGTAAAAGACTAGCGACAGGAGTATGCTTGACTGCACATTTCATTTTTGTGGAAGGCACTTACAGCAAGGTATCACACATTATAAAGAAAACCTATACCCATACATCCCATTCGCTCTTTGAGTATGGTTATGGCCCATATACCATATATGTTAACCTATGCTGCTTAGTATAGTACTCCTGTATACTTGCTTCTCCAACATGTTACTATAGGCTCATATAGCCGATTGGACAGCTGATTTGCCCTGTGCATACCTGTTGACATGTTTATCTGCTTTATCTGTTTCCATCTATGGCCATGCAACTGTCATATAATATATGCCTACAGGCATCCCTCTGATTAGTTTATGATCTGTATAGCTGAACCCTTTGTCTGCAGCTGTTACTATGCCCTTCTTAGTAGTATACAGAGCCATGTGCTCACAGGTGTTGGCAATGCATGGAGAATGAGGTGAATGACATGGGCTGGACAATTTTATCCCTGCCTCATATATCTGTACATGTTTGTGTCATTTAAACTTACCTGTCTCAGGTTGCTCGTGCATGTTATTTGTGGTATACCTATCCCATAAGACAGGTTTTTCCATTTACAAGTACTATGTCAACTACTATGGAATGACGCTGTGATCTGCAGGATTATTCCATATGCTACAGTCATGTATTTGCACTTAAATGAATGCCACACTTTGTGTTAAAAGCAACACATAACATGAGTTACATTAGTAATATGACCAGTAATTATTAGGCCATAGTCCATCTTCAGATTTCAAGAGTATAAAAATATTATCTCATATGTTACCAAATCATTTAAAATGTATTGTTTTCCTAGATTGGTAGAAATCCAGTGTTATATTTTTGCAAATGAAAATCAAATATTGAGTTGTGAAATGTACTGTATAAACTTAAAAAATACGTTACAGTGTCACACAATTATAAAATTCTCTGTATTTATCAGGTTAATGTAGAGTACATATTGTCTGTTAATGAACACTTCATCTGAACATATTCAAAAATGTACCATTTCTACTGATGCAGTTCAGTTTTTCCTTTCAGATCCTAGCTTCTTTTCATTCTCATCAAAATATATCTGAAACATTTCCTCTTGACATTTACATCCTGTACCCATGCAGACTTATAGAAATCATTTCTTGTTTCTTACAATAAAAGTTCTAAATTAATTTCCACTATACAAGTAAAAGGCCACTTAACAGACCTGACTACATTTTCTGCTCAAGTAGTAGAAAATGAATGCATTTCTATTCATTTCTTCATTTTTTTTTGTTCTTCTACGGATTGTTTTTGTATTTTATAAAAACAGATAGAGGTCATAGATTATTTACTTTATGTGTAAAAGGATGCAAACAAAGTAAATGTGGGCACTTTAGGACTGCTGCTAGATATTTAAATGAGAATATGTTTTATGGAAGTTATTGAAAGTCACATCCACTATGTTACTTAGTAAGCAATCATTTTAGGTGCAGTGCACATGTTTTTAGCATTTCACTATCTCATTTATCTAGTAAAAGAAAGTAATAACCATTAATCACTTTTTCAAATAGTTGCTGTGTACAAAATATTTCAATATATCATATAAAACTGTCATTTCAAATTATTTTTAGATTCAGACTACTCCCAAATCATTGCCCCCTCTTCATTCGTTCATTCAGTCCATTTTTCCTAGTGAACCCCAATGCTAGTCTTTGTTGTGGACCAAGCAGAAGCCCTCTATAGTCTCCATTCATTCTTTGCATAGGTGAAAGCTTAATCAGTCCATTTTTTTCCACTGAAGTGAAGTTCAGGAGATGAGGAGTGGTCCATACAGAAGTCATACTGGATTCTGTCCAAGTCTGCACCCTAATCTCATCCCCAGCATGGTGACTGGGTGTGCTATGCTGCAGACTGACAGGGAATTGTGCCTCAACATGTGAGGCTCCTGACTCTAGATTTTGCATCCACACCTTGTAACACTATGGGTTGCATCCTGCTATAATATGTCTGCTTGCTTCTGGGTGTGAATAATATAATTGATCCAGATTATCCCCTTCCCCATGGATAGTCAAATTCACAATGGGCTCTCATTCCCATCTCCCCTATCTGACATCTATTTTGTAGTCAGGGCTTTCATGCACCACTGGGTCGGGCACCATTTAAAATTATTTTGATGAATTTTAAGTTCCAGTAAAATATTCTCTGTCTTCACATTATATAAAGCATCCCAAAAAATGGATGTATTCTTTGAAAGGTTAGTTTTACCAACATGGTTCTCAATGGCCAAAATTTCTGCCTGTCAATTCTGGGATTGATTTCCGACATCCAATCATTGTCTGTATGTAGTTTCATGTTCTATATGTGTCTGTGTGGGTTTTCTCCAGGTACTTTAATTTCTTCCCAGTTCCCAAAGATATACACATTGATCTGCTACTGTAAACTGTGCATATATGTTAGATGTGTACTTTTCCTTACAGGCCCAAGTCTGGGCTGAAAGACATTTAAAGACCAGTGCACTTAATTGGTTATCACTACTACTTCTACTAATAATAATAAAGTTATATCCCCAAAAGAAATAAAATAACATTTCTATAAATAATGTTTATATACTTTCTTTAACAAACATGAGTATGATTTACTCATTTGTGTATACTCTAAACACTGTATACCTAACATATGCAATAGGTGTACGAAGGATCATTGCTTATCTGTGGATAAAAACTACCAGAAGGTTAAGGAGACTGTCAAGAAGCTGACTTATGCCATGCAGATTGCAGATGTTAACATCTATATTTCTGCTCACCAACATTTGTATTGCTTTCAGCAGAAGTATACATTTATAGTACTAAATTGGGTTGGAAAACTTAGAATATGATGGCATTGATAATGCCCTTACATATTTTAAAGGCTGACTTCAATATTATTTCTGAGACAATCATCAGAACAGCTTGAATGAAATTAATTTCTCTAAGGAAAGTCCAAGACATCATCCCATAAACCAAACGACAATACCAGTTCATGCACCAAGTAGCATAATCTCTTTTGGTGCTAGGACAGAAGAATGTGGGTTCTCTCTCCACTCCAGCTGATTGGATTGCTCACAATTCAGTGTTGTATTACAGAGTGTGCCATCCATTAAATGCTGTGTTAAACTGAGCCAGTGGTAGCTAAGGTAGATGCAAAGCATCCCCCTGTTCTTATCAGAAAGAGTAGGAATTTTTTATTAAAAATCATCCCTGTATCCTTTTATTCTTAAAATTATATATGTCAAATATTTGTAAAATGCTGCAATAAAACCATTCTTAAAAACAAACATATAAAATAATACTTACAACATATATCCTTTTGTATTTCACTTATAACCATTTTGAAATAACCAATATTTTATTCTTTTAACAATCTCTACTGCGTCTCAGACTATTTTAAAAAAGAATTCTTTAGTTTTTGCTTTCCATATCTGAAATACTACTGCCATGCATAATTTATCTTTTTTTTTTTTAATCTCGTATTCTGTTGTGATTTTCTTTATAATGACAATAAACAATGTTTTCCATTTTAAGTACTTCTGATACTCTCAGAAAACTTTGTTTTCTTTAAAGTCTTCCATAGTTTAACCATTCTCTGGCACTTCGAAAACACTTGTTCATTGTTTCTAACATCACATTTAGTACATGTACTGTTTTATATTGCTTTATACCTCACCTCATATTTTATTAGTAATTTTGTAATTATTAGTCTTTCACACATAGCCTTGGCATGGGTGCATAAGCTTATAATAGGCAAATGACCACCATGGCCTTTATAAGCCTAGCCATGCAACCCAACCCAGCCCAGTTGTGTCCCAATGATCCTTGAGTTTCTGTTAGGAGGGATATGTTAATTTGGAGGCCTTAAGGACTTTATGGGGGGGATATGTTTTTACTTACTGTATGTGTTTGTCCATTAGAGACATGAAGGCCAGACTGCGGATGAATTTCTGACTTCACAACCAATGGTAAGGTTACATTTGAATAGGGTGAGGGATGACCTCTGCTTCACTTAGATGGGGAGCCTATTCTGTAGCACAGGGATCCTTTGAGGGACATATCAGTCTTACTAGCATGTTCTATTTATGTTGCAGACAACATTTAAATCCTTGGATCTAGTGTTTTTTAGTGCTGTTCACTTTACGGATGTTCAAAACATCCATCAGATCTCCATATACTGGTGCCTTATATGCCAGGCATAGATTGCCTCTCAATAACCTGTAGGAGACTAAGTACAGAGATTGGGCCTTAATGTGATCTGTGTTGGACAGTGTGTTAATACGCTGGATTCTCCTGGTGAGGAAGTTTTGTGGGTGTACCGACTGTTGCAAATGATTGATCATGTACGTGCAAAATGAGGCATCGTACTCAATGATAGGTCTGATAAGGGCTGAGTAATGTGGTACTATAACTTCCTTGGCCCTGAATGAAATAAACTTGTTTATAAGTTAGGCAGCATAAACTTACTTTCTTACTAACATGTTGGTTGCTTACTGTAGGTACATAGGTTGGTACTAGGCTATCAGCCCTAGGGCCTATACAAACCTAGCCATAACAATTTTCTAACTATTTCTTCCCACACTATTTACAACCTGGACCCCTGTCTAGCAGGGTGACTGACATGATACCAGGGGTAAATTTCCTTTCTCCCATCCAATCATCAAGGTTCCTTTTGAAGAGGGCCAAAGAGACGCTCTGCTTGAATGTATGGGCAGTCTATTCCAGAGTCTGGGGAGTCTCTGGGTCAAGAACCTATCCCTCCAGCATATTTTGCTTATTGTGATGACAAGGTTTAGATCCCTGGAACATGAGGCTCTGAGGGATTGGGATTTCTAAGTGTAGCATGTCCAACAGTTCTGGGTTTGACATGGCCTGTACATATGTTCCTAGATCTTTAACTACCACATCAACTCTTATGGGTGTTTTATTGATGGAGTAATTGGCTTGTGTAAATCTTTTCTCAAAGTGCACTATAATGCAGTTACTGGCATTGAGTTTTAAGCTGTGGCCTGGGCACCAGTTATTTGTCTGTGTTAGGGCCTTTTGCAAGATGTTAGTTTCATGGGGGGAGTCTTTGATAGCTCTCAACTTGCAGACAACTGTGAACCTGGTGAGCCAAAGGTCCTTAACATTAGTTTGGACATCTGAGAAGTAGATACCAAACAAGACCAGTCCAGCATGGATCCCTGAAGTACTCCACTAGTGAACCGTCTCTTGGTAGAGGTGGTTCACCAGTCCTGACTTCTTGGGTCATATCTGTGAGCCAACTGGCAATGCAGTGAGTTATGTTGGGATTTATACCTAGTTTGGTGAGTTTGCCAGCAATACCTAAATGGAGAATTGTAGCAAGGTCAAGGTAGATGATATGCACCATCTTCCTCTCATCCATTGCCTTGGTGACCCTCTTGAAAAAGTTTATTGGGTTAAGTAATCACGATCGTCTCCTGACAGAGCTAACCTGGGGTGGGTCAAGTGTCTGTAGGTTGCCAATATCCTTGTTTATCACTTCCTTAGTAATCCATTCCATGGCTTTTCATATTAAACTTTTCAGACTGATTTGTCTGTTGTTTCTGTGGTCAGTTGATGGACCACCCTTGTGAAGTGGGATGACTGTTGCAGTCATCCCTTCACTTGGTACATAACCTGTAGCTGAAAACTGCCTCAAGTGGTACTGAAAGGTCATGTTTTAGACTATTTAGGAAGCAGCGCAGAATATTGTTGGGTCCATTGAGGCAGTGTTTTTGGTCTTGGCAAGCAAAGCCAGGACTTGTTCTCAGTTGCTAATCGGGAGATATACTAGACAGGATTTCACAAGGGGTAGTGGGGCTGGGAGAGTGGTGAGTGAAGTCTGAGCTGAATTTATCAGCCAACAGAATCACTATGTATCTCTGCTCAGTGAAGGCGGTGGCATTAATACCAGGTTAGCACACTTCTTTGTGTTACCTTTAAGGTTTTTAACATGAAGAAAGCCTTGTGGTTGCCTTAAACCTGAGAGGCAATCCTGAGCTCATAGCTGTCCTTGCTGAATTTCGTTAATCCCCATAGTTTCTTGTTTACTTTGATTAGTGAGCTCGTGTCTTTATGACACTAGCGCTTTCTAATTGTGGCCGTGATATATGTTTTTGTTTTATTGTATTCCCTATTAATGTTGGGATACCACCAGTGTGATTTGCTATTGTTGTTTATCATGGGCTTACTTCTGCTAGGTACAGCAGCTTCTATGCAGCCATTCACATGTTTGTATAGGGTTTCTGTGAAGAATTCTTCATAGGTTGCCATGATCTTAGGGTATGGAGAGCACTGAATTTGGGTTAAAGTGCCACTCAGTAGGTTGAAATTTGCTTTAAAATAGTTAAAACTGTTACAGGTTTAGTTTGGTTTTCTGAGTTAATTTTTATTTCAAAGACATCAGCTTTGTGATCCAACCTGACCAGTGAGGATGTAACATGGGGGGAAGGGAGTGCAGCACTCCCCAATGTTGGTGAGTACTAGGGCCAGTATGTTTCAACCTCTACTTGGAGTGCATACTATCTGATTTGGGGTATTTGTTTTCATAAAGTTCAAGAAATGTTTTGCCTGCAAGTTTGAGGCATTGTATGTTTTCCAGTCCCATGACAGTGTATTTGGTTGGATAGTGAGTGTCTGCAGTAAGTGCAGGTACAAATTATGAGATTCTTGGGGCATAGATGGTGACCTTTTCATGTGAGGTGGGGCAGCCATGTGGAGAGAGAGAAGCTGACACACCTCCACCAAACAAAAAAGCCATATATGAAAAAGATAAATGAGTCAACTGTGGAGGGAGAGTGGCAGAATGAATTAAGGTTCTAAGCAGGGGTGGGGGCTTAGATTAAGGTTTTAAGCAGGGATCAGAGGTGAGATTTGGGTTTACAGGGAGTTTTATGGATAGGGAAATGGACTGGAGTTTAGGGTTAGGTAATGAGGATTTTTTTGTTTAGGGAGCAGGGACTGAGTTTTAGGGTTAGGAAACAGGAGTGGGGATTTATGGGTAAGGATAAGGAATGAACCAGAACCTTAGCTTTAGGTAAAAGAAGTGCAGTTTTAGATTTAAGGAGCAAGTGGAATTTTAGGATTAGGACACAGGAGGGGGGTGCTATGGTTAGGGTTGAGGACTGTTTGAAAGTTTTAGGGTTAGAGTTATGGCTCTTGTAGGGCTTTGTAGTTAAGCTGGGTCAGGTTACAGGATGGCTACCTAATCAACTAGGATGAGGCTAGTGGGAGTTAGAACATTTTTCATTTAGAGCAACTGGAAGTGAGCAAGTGTGCTGTGAGCTACTGACAAGCAAGCTTGTGTAGACATCCCTAATTTATTTACTTTTATTTCTTATAAGAGTGCATATATGGAGTTCATTCTGACATTTAATTCAGCCCCAGACTATTGAGTTCTTTGTACATAAACAGCAAACAGATTTTATGTTTTGCCAGCTGTGTGTCATTATCATCATTCCTTGCTTTTTGCATTCCTCTGAATGCAAAAGACAAAAAATAAAAATAAAAATAAATGGCCAGAGCATTTCCAGTTTTATTTAACATAATATCTTGTACATAATTCTTAATCCCAAAGAGAACTGCTGTGTTTTTAAACAACATGACTTATAACAGTATCTTACCAAGTTTAACAAAAATGTATTGTTGCATTTTTATTAATATCATTATTATAAAACATTTTCTGTATTGTTAGTGGACAGTTCTTTATTTTGGTCGATGATTCTATTTCTTGTTCCATCCTGGTTGTGCAGTAATACTTCTGTTATTGTTTCATCAAAGTGAGGCTATGTAACACTTTCTATACTTTTATATACCACATCTACTTTTATACACCACATCTGTTTTTATTTACTATATCTGCTTTTACATCCACATCGACACACTACATCTACATTACTATACCACATCTGCCTTTATATACTATATCTGCTTTTATATCCACATTGTTTATATACCACATATACTTTTATATACAACATCTACATTTATATACCACAATGATGATTTCCAATACTGTGTGGCGATCATGAACCTCACTCTAAAGTGTTTAGCTGTTTCTTCATGCATTTTTGTAAATCACAAACGTAGATTGATTATTGCACATAGTATTAATTACTGTGTTTGCTTATTCTCTGTTAATTCTATATTTCCAGTTGTATTTTGTTTATTCTTGTCTATGCTTGTCAGTATTGCTTTTTACAGATTACAGATTATGTAATATACCAAGCTCTACATTATTTGTATTACTTTTTCTAGATTATCATTTGTTTTATATTTAGAAGTAAAGTTTTAAATTTACTAAATTCCCATAGTTAGTTTTATATAATAATTTTATAGATTTTTGGTATATAATTTTATCATATCTAAACCTTTAAACAGTTATGATTCTTATGAAGGAAATTGGCAAAAGTTGAGGGACCAAGTCTGGTGCAGAGGTTAGAAATCACAGGGATATGCTAAAATCAAAATACTTGAGAGGCATGCAAACATTGAAAAAGTGAAAACATCTTATATTCAAGCAATCTCCCTCTGAGTAATCATAGCATAATGTATAGCCAAAAAAATGACAACTAGTTTTCTCCATTTTGTAATTATCTGCAAGACAAATAGTATGGGAAATCCCATTGTCATCTTGTATTGCAAACCCTAAACCCCTTACCTATGTTGTGCTGAGTAGCTGTGTCCTAGCACCATGCACATTGACAGTGAGAAATCTCATTGTCATCTTGTATTGCAAACCCTAAACCCCCCCCTATACAGTGAGATAACACATTGCCATGCCCTGCATTTCTAACATGCACATGGGTGGCCACCTTACTGCACAATTTTTTTGCACCACCATCTGCGTCATGGGAGGGCATTATAATCTTGTGTTTTATGACTGTAGCTTAGCTTTCATCTTATGTTACACTATGCGCTCACCTTACAATACATAACATTCCTTACTAATCACAGGCACTAAGGTATCCATATTACTTCAGCCCTTCTACACGATGAAGCCTTTGCATAAATAAATTGCCATATGATTATTTTCTTCAGTCATGCAAATGAAACATCCCATTTTTGCATCTGGTATGGAATGTGGATACTGCTTATGAATCTAGTGACCAAAGCATTTCAAAAGAACTTTGTGAAACTTGCATGCATTTTTATTATGTATATATGATAATGATTCAAACTAGGAATTTAAGCACTTGCTATGTTTTAGTAATGTATTTTATTAATAGGTTTTCCTGTTTTTTTGCCTTTCACTTACTTATGGCTTGTGGGAACCAGACCTGGGTCTATATCATATGAGCGAATTGCACAATTTAATTGAGCATATAATATCGAATACAAGAAAGTGCTTTTTCTGAGATCACAGTACAGTGAAGAATGGGATATTTGCCCTTTCCTCACTGTAGTGTGATCTCTGAGTTGGAATTTATATTTAGCAGGAAGTTCGAGGTCCGGTACGTTCCATATTTTCAGCATTTGCAATTTGTGATTCGCTTATATGATATAGACCCGTGGGACCCTCTGCTTTACCACATTTTGCATTCTCCAGTATCTTCTATCACAGAAACTGTAGTTTAGTTTCAGTGAACATTAGTCAAGGCCTGCAGGTGGATAACATGCATTCTGGTACCTGAGGATTTTTATTCGTAATGACCGGTTCTATGCACATGCAGCTTGCCCATTTTTACGCATAACTTGCCATCCTAAAATGGAACTTATAGTCACCCTGATACAGACGTTATTGTTTATATGTGTAAGTTCTGCTAGTGTAGTTATAGTAGAAGGAGGAGATGCTGTATTTCTAGGTGACTACTCATTTCAGGCTTCCAGATTTTTTTGTACTCTGCACAACAAATAATAAACTAGTTACTTGGCAGTTTGAAGGCAATGAATGAAGAAACAGGGTTGGGATTTTGACACTATTCTCAGGCGGTTTCATGTTGAGCTTTGAAGGACTATTGGTATTGTTAATGATACACATCTTATTAATTTATTTTGTGATTCCTATCCATAGCACAACATATTTGGAGGGCATTTGTACATTAACTTTTTATGTTTAATGCATTTGTTGAAACATGGGCAGTCATTAAAGGCATGTAATATTTATGGTCCTGTTAATATTTCTTGGGGGGGTGGACAAATGTCTTTCTTCATCAAAGTTTTAATATGTCCTTACATGTATTGAGTATGCATACAATTCACCATACTTACAGACTGCATCATCTGTGCAGTTTACCTTGAATCCAGTGAGATGTACAAACCTCGCTCTGGAATGCAGTGAGTATGTCCCTTTTGCTATTTTGTCTGAATTTAGTGCAATTTGCACATAGCCTGGAATGCATTGTGCTTCATTTTATTTATTTATTTATTTATTTACTTTTTCTGACAGAAGGCACAGATCTACTGAATATTTTTTTATACAGTACATCTCGCATTTCTACAATAATCTCTTCAATATCTACGGAATAAATCTGAAATGCCTGTTCCTGTACTGGTACCTATTTTATTATGTTCCTCTTAATGAAATAAGCACCTCCCAGTAAAATGATGAGGAAAGGGACATAATGGACAGAACTTATAGTATTACCTTAAATGCCTGTGGACTCTAGGTCATGGAGTGACCCAGTGATTCTAGACATGAAGCAGCATAATGCCTGGTTTAGCACTTATCTAACTGAAATGAGGATAATGTTTTCCTGTAGTATTTATGTGGCTATAACAGTAGTAGAATGCAATGTGCATTAGAACCTGTTACCGTGATAGAAGTAGGACTTCAGATGGAAGTATAATACAGAAGTCAATGTTAAAGGAAGACTTTAAAAAAATATATTCCTGCATTAAATGCTTTAGAATAGAAGCTATGCACACTCCCTCTAATAGAGCAATAACAGGAAGGGAAGAATATCAGTCGGTGCCAGCCATCCTAAGTACAGAACAAAGGGTCGTCCATTTGAGGCATGCTGCTCTTGGGCTGTCTTACACTGAAGATGTCAGTCTTAGCTTGACTGTATCCTTGTTTCCCTGATTCTGCATGTGAACCAGCATGCAAGGTCTTTGTGCTACCCAGTATAGATGATGTCATAGTTGCACCTGTGACAAAATGCATTCATTCTCTGAGTATCATCTAATCCTGGTCATGCATGTACATCACAGGGTTGAAATATTTTGTTTATAGTAATTGTTCTACAAATTTCTTTCCATTATTTTACATATTGGAAAATCCTCACATACATACTACAGTGCAGATCAGAAAGAACTGCAATGTGATGTTGTAAACTGTGTCTTTATTCTTGTCCAGAGAGACGGAAAGGAGAGTTGGGAGCAGTATTTTTAATTTTTACTTGTTCCCCCGACTTTCACTAAAACAAATCTTGCTTAGATAGGAACTTAAAAAAATCTGGAAATATGTGCTTTACTGTTTATTTGAATTTATCTGAGAATCACTTCAGATAAATCCATTTCTCTCTTCTTCTGTCATATGCAGATTCAAATGTCAACTCTTGAGGTTTCTTTTTATGCAGTACTTAAGTGCCATGTGTAACTTCCTGCTACCCTTGCTGAAGATAACGTGTTTGACAACTGGGCTGAAGCTCTTTCATACCTAATCTTAGCCAAATTCTAGCACAAATTAACTGCTCTGGCCATGCAACCTATGATGCTAAGGAATGAAGAGAACCTTGTGTAAGATCAAATGTACCCCACCCCCCAAAAAAATAAACATATCACTGTAGATTAAAGGGTAAAAAGAAAATTAGACTCAAAATCTGTTGAGAGGTATACAATACAAATGAAAACTGTGCATTCATGCATAGCTTTCAAATGTATACAAATGAAAACTATGCATTCATGCATACACATGTAAAGGATTACTTTTCATTAATTGAGCCAGTCACCATCCTTAACTAGATGCTGAATAAGCTACGACTTCCATATTCTCACCCAAAAATGAATCTTGTTTCTACCCATCAGCTTGCTATGATAAAAACAGTGGCACAAGAAATGTTTGCCATCATTAAAGCAACCAGGAAGTTCATTACTGAACAGATTGTGTAATGTTTAATATTACTTGTATTTGTCCCTGAAGCATGAGCTGACCGTTATTTTTCAAAGCTTTCTTTAGTGGTAAACATTGAATTATTCAACAGTATAGAGAGTTCTGTCACTTTAAGAAAATGTTTTGCAATGTTAAACTGTCTGAACAGATTAGTATGATCAGACTGGCATGCTTTACACCTCCTACTCAGTCTTGTCTGCCATATATGATGCACAAAAATATTGTAAAATGTATAGATAAAAAGGATCAATATTTACATTAATTTAATTTTACAAAGTGTTCAAATGCCTAGTCTAATATTGCCATGAAGTACGGAATACCTCTTTCATGTAAAATGCTCTCTGAAACATTCATTTAAGTGGCATAACTACAGTAATGATTAAATGTGTATTTCTGAATGCCAAATGATTTAATGCCCTTAAAGTATAATGCAATATTAACTAGCAGAACTATATTTTGAAAAGATCATGAACAAATGCATTAAACAGTGAAAGCCAAAAAACAAAAGCAAAATGTAGCTTCATCCATCATCTTTACTGATGTCATACAGTGTATGGGAGATACTTGTTCTCTACTAAAAATAGAAAGTTCCAGATGCCATTGTGCTTCAATATAAAGGTGGGATTCAGGCACTGTTTACACTAGGTACGGCTCTTTTCCTGTTGTAAGTCAATACTATATATAACCACAGTCTAGAGACAACTCCTTGCCACCTTGTTCTAAACATTACCCTACCATTTCAATTGCCAAAATTCAACTTGTTGATGACTGGAGTTCTTCCACAGGAAGTCATTGACAATAAGTTGTGCCTGCAGTGCTGCCTTTTCTTTGAGTTGGTGTGACCGTGGAGTATGTATATATAACTTTGGGGTGTGGGGATGCAGAAGGTTTTGTCCTCCTACAAAAAATACCTTAAAAAGTCTTTTTAGCATTCTTTTTTGGTCAAGTGCAGTTCAGGGATCCTTGGTGCAGTGACTTTGGTCCACTCATAGTGAAAGCTGTAGAGACACAGGTTTCTATGATTTTACTGAATGCTAATTTGACTGTAAAAAATTGTATGACTGAAAACCAGTTGATAGAAAACTGTAAAACAGTATAGGCAGTATGAGATGGCACCATTTCATATCATGGGATTTATTAGGATAGTGAGTCTAAAAGAGTATGTGTGGATTGACAGTGGCCACTGACATGTTGCACACCCACATCGGTAGATGTTTATGCTTGTGCACCCAGCACCACCACTGACTCACTGTGTGTTTGGAGGGTTTTTTCCCCCCATTTCTCCATGGATCTGTGACCATGGAGTTTTATATATATATATATATATGTATTTATATGTATATTTATATACAGTATATGTATATATATATATATGTATTTATATGTATATTTATATACAGTATATGTATATGTATACATTGATTCACTTCATAACATTGAAAGCTCAAAACACTGAAACTCAAAACACTGAAACTTCAAAATCTTGAAAACTCAAAACACTGAAACTCAAAACACTGAAAACATATCACACACATACTGAGTTTAAACAACAAAAATCATAGCAGTTTCCACCAAGTGTAAGAAGCTCCCCCCCCGTGCACCACCCACACCCCCTGCTACTTATATATATATATATATATATCAGCTCCAAGATTGCAATTCACTACACTAAGTGCAATCTTGTAGTTGATATATTTAAGTAGCGGGGGTGTGGGAGGCACAGCTCCCCAAATGGGGGGCGCAGGGGTGCTTGCCCCCCCCTGCTTACACTTGGTGGAAAATGCCATGATTTATGTTGTTTAAACTCAGTATATGTATGATATGTGTTTTCAGTGTTTTGAGTTTTCAGTGTTTTGAAGTTTCAGTGTTTTGGTCTTCTGTATTATGAAGTTTTCTCATTTTCAGTGTTTTGAGTTTTCAGTGTTATGAAGTGAATCCATATACATATATATTTTTATATTTACATATAAGTAAGGGGGATGGGGGTATAGTTCCCCACTTGGGTGCAGGGTGGCTTGCTCCCCTGCAAAAATTACTTTTTATGCTGTATTTGGTGTGGAGAATGTTTCATGTTAATTGCGATTCAGTGAGATGCGTTTTCTGTCATTTGTGTTAATTGTTTTGTGAATAAGCATTCAATCAAATGACTTAGATCCACTGACATATATGTTCCTGTGAACACTCAATACTTGTACACCATAAACATGTAAGAACAATAACACATTCCATACAGAGTTCTGCGCATGGTGATTCAAATACCACACCAAATTATTTTTTTAAGAAACCTGTGTAGTATCAAATTGTGGTACCAACAACAGAATGACAAACTTACATCACTACAGCAGTAATGAATGCAGATACATGGCTTTCTATCTATGCTTTATTTTCTTTTGCAATCCAAAGTATATCAATGGAATTGTCATATAATGTGTAAATATGTGTGTACTAACACTTGCTTATACACACATCAGAATAAATAACTTGTTTTGACATTATTTGCATTTTATTGCAATGTCTGTCAATGCTGAATAATATCTGAGGGGCTTAATAGCTCTACTGGTTTATTTACTCATTTAGAATCTGGCCCTCCCAATACACAGTGCAAAAGATGCTGAAATGTGTATGCAAGAACAATGTTGCTGTTTGGAAATTGGGCTCAGCACCTCATTAGTGACCCCCTTGAGAGCTCCAATATGTTGCAGTCTGTATGCTTCACTGTAAAAGTATTGATTAGTTTGATTTTTAAATTCATGCAGTGATATGCAGATGGGAATGGTATGTAGGTCTAAAGAGTGAGCCATGCAAATGAGGCTCTGATCCTGAATACAGTACTGTTAACAACAGAAGTAGCTACAGACATGTCATGAGCCATGTTGTATACCGCTATATTAAGATCATTAAAACAATTCTTGTGATAGAGAGAAAACAAAAGCAACAAGATGAGATATTAATTCAACAAGCACAGAAATGGCCAATGTTGTTGGGCACACTGCGATACTATCTGTTGACAGAGCCTGTTGGTTCCAAGGTTCATAGGTAAGTACTAGGCAATCTGTCTGCAGACCATTACAAGCCTAGCCAAAAAACAGATTTAAACGTTCTCTCCAGCCTCTAGGAAGGCCAAGACAAGACAGACCAGTGAAGAATTTGAGACTACTCATCAAAATTAGCTAGGTTTACCTTGAAGGTGACAAGGATTTACACTGATTGAAATGTAGTGGAAGGTTGTTCCAGAGGTGAGGGATACATTGAGATATGAACCTATCATGTCAACATGTCCTATTTATCTGTTGATGAAGGTTTGGTTCCTTTAACTGTGAATTACAGGTGCCACTTGCTCTGTGAAGGGATAAGAGGTCAAAAGAGTCGGATCATTTATAGCTGGAAAGGCTAGCCACAGATATCAACAAAGGGGTCTTTAAGAGACTGAGTGAAGAGAAAGCTTCCAGTCTGCCCTGATATCTATGATTTCTGAGGCCACTGATCTTTTTAGTTATCAATTTCTGGGGTCTCTTGAGTTGACTGATATGTTTATGAAGAATACATACCGAAAGGTGCATTATATTCAAGAATAGGTCTGATGAGATATGACTAAAGGGGAATTAAGACTCCTCTAGATGTAGTGGAGAAGCTCTTGAAAATTAGATGAACCAGATAGAAGGCCTTCCCAGCTACTGTAGAGGCATGTTCATCAAAGATAAGGGATCATCATCAAGATTGTCTAGATCCCTTACAGCAGTGTATGATTAGAGCAGCATGGCACCTAGAAGGCATGTGAAAATGTTTTATTTACTAAAATAAGGTAATGCCACATTTTCCATATTTAAATTGAAGTCACTGGCCGTGTACCAGTCGTTAATGTGGCCTAGTCCACGTTGGAGCAAATATGTGTCTATGGAAGACTGAATAACAACACCCAATAAAAAACCTAGAGCACTGTTTGGTTAAGTAACCAGTCTGAATTCACATACTAGTTATATGGAGACTGTAGGAATCATACCCCAGACCAGCTTGTCAACAGCTCATTGTTGTCACCTACTGCACTAACTGCCAGACTATGCAACTGTCATGATTTTCTACTTTCACAATACCAGAAATCTCAACTGTCCCAATTTTGGAGGATAGTTCTTATTTTAAGCCTGATTTACCCCTGCACATGATGCCTTAGATTTATCCAGATCATCGGCTCTGGAGCCTATCAACATCTTCTTACTGAACTTTCTTCCCTCGGACTCATTCAGCCCTCTCTATCATAGTCAGACTCATTCAGCCCTCTCTATCATAGTCAGACTCATTCAGCCCTCTCTATCATAGTCAGATATCTCAGCTGTCCGTATTTCGGCGGAATGGTCCTATTTTCATGCACGATTTTCACCTGCACATGATGCCCCTGTTTTTGGAGGTATGTCTCTATTTTTAAGTTTGATTTACCTTTTCACACAATTTTCCAAATCCTCCTCATCGCATGTAATTTTTGAAGGTGTCTAGTACACAGAAAACCATACCAGATGACCACTACATCACCACCATACTTGTGGTGCAATAATTTAAAGAAATAAGACATTTTGCATCTTCCTTTTTCTGAAGCAAAAATAAATGACCTTGTGTAGTAGAAGTTTGCAAGGCAGTTCATTAAAGTCTATCAATTTTACACTGTGTCTTTGATAATGTACTTAATTTTTTCGATCATTTTTGTCACACTGTTTTATTAAATGTGTTTCTGAGTAGCATCTGAAATTCTTACTGGAAGTGGAAAGAGTTATGTACTACTTCTTTGGATGTTATCCTTATTAGATGTCCAGACTTTTTAGCTGGATGTTTCTTTTTTTTACAAGGGAATTTCTTCCTATTTTCAGTGTCTGAATGGCTAAGAGGAATGGTGACCGTAGATAACAGTTACAGCCCAGTCATGCATGTGCGTCAATTGGAATAGCTGCACGTTGATTAAAAACAACCTGCTGATGAAATACTGTTGACAGCAATCACTCTGAAATGAAGCTCTTGGAATGATTTTGTACAGTTGTCAGCGTTCGTGCAAATCACATTTCTGCAAGCAGTGTTTCATCTATTATGGGTGTTTTTTTTTTTTTTGTTTCCCCAGTATTGTATGACTGTGGGGTTAGGCTTTTTAAGAATTTTTTGGAGGCAGAGTCCCCAATGTTGGGAGTATATGGGTTTTGGCCCATTCAAAAATGAGATTCACATGGATTATTTGTTATAATCAATTTTATTTATGTGTTTATTATTTTCTATATAGACTACCATTTCACTGATAGGTAAGTTCAATCAGTCAAGCATTCTTCCTTGTCATTTGAAATTTTGTTTATTTGTTACGATACAAGTTAGTAGTGTAGTGGTGTCATAGCTTTTTAATTGCATGAGCTCATTATCACGTCAATTCAGTATGTTTGCCTCCTGATTAATACTATACAGTATGAAGTGTAGAAAACAATGACACTTCACTGTGAGATGAGAACTTTGCATCCCATGAACCAAAGGGTATCAGTGCACCTCCTGCCTTGGTACACACAGGACATTCCTGAGTCTTACTCGATTACAGTGGATTAGTGCTTTTTTTTCCCCTATTTTTTAACTCTGTATTTTTGTGCAATGGTGCTTGAGTGTGTAGCTCTCCGTGTACCTTTATCCTGAAACCATTGCAGGGGTGAGAGTGTAGTAGGAGTAAGCTATCATGTGTGTTTACTTGGTATTCTTTTCACAGACACAAACACAGTGGCTATATATTTTGTTTTGTTTTTCCATTATCTGGGAGCTAAAGAAACAGGTATCTCAAATTATCAGGTCATGACATAAGCAAACATCATTCTCTTACCATGGCATTTACCCAAACTAGAAATGGAGCTAAGTCTGTTCTCATACCTTCCTCTTCCCCTTTCTCAGGAGTGGCAAGTCAGTTAACAGCTAGTAATTCCCACCCTTGACTACCTCCTTGGCACCATTCTCTATGACTGTTTGAACAGGGGCTGCATTACCTGTTGTTAGCTGTCCATCCGCCTTTATCACACATCCATCCCCTTCTACTTTCACAGAAACAGACTTACAAATTTCAAGTCTCCGTACTGAGAGGGCTGCTGTAGTAAATTGTCAGCATCAATAATATATTCAGAAACAATGCACGAGTTATTATATCTAACATTATGGTGGATATTCAGACAGATGCTTGATTATTACTTGGTCTGTTTGTGAAAGTCTATACAGCATAATGCAAATCACTATGGAGCAGACTGGAGAAAGTCAGAAGAAATTTTTATGTTTTCTCTTACTGCTCATGTCATAGAAAAATGCATTCCCTGGATGACTGCAAAACGTCAGATTGTTTAGATGTAAGGATCTTAAATAGATCATTTACAACTGGTTTGTGTGAACATATGTTGCAGTGGACCACTTACAGTGTTATGACCATATCTTCGTTTTTACCATAGACTTCTCTGGTGCTAAAATGTGTTTTCTCAAGAAAAGCCTCCTTATTTTGTTTGCATTCTTTTGTAAATAAGTTTAGGGTATTATGTTCACCATACCCTGTGTGTGTTGGTGGTTGGTGGGTAGTGGGTTGACTATAAGACATAGAATTAGCTTTAACTAAGTGTAATCAGCTGCTGCTGGTTCCGACCTTAATTTGCAGTAAAACTATAAACCTTCAGGTAGTCGTTATGTCATATTTTTACAAAACCTGATGGACTTCAAATTAAGTCTTTTGTTTCACAAATGTCTCAAATGAAAAGGCAAACAGAGTATTTGTGCAGCTGAAAGCGTCTACATTTTGTTTGAATATAGAAAGGCACCTTTAATAGCATAATCAAGAATCTCTTTTCCTACTGTTTCATTTTGGGTGCAGTATTCTAAACAGTTTTTCATTTAAATATTTAAATGGGGGTGTAAAGATGTATGTTCTGTCTAGCCACTGAACCACATATACTTCTACTTTGAGCAATTTCCAAGCTCTTGAGGTTTGACAAGCTAAGTTCCTATTTTAAATTACTGATCTTAAGTCATTGCCTTCAAATCTTGGATTAAACTGCATTAAAGGGGTTTGCTATTACTATAAAGGCAGATTTAACAGGCAAGATTGGCAACCTCTTTTTATCTCCAGTTGTGAATTCCTTACTGTGGCACATTCAGTAAGTACTGATGTAATTATATGCTAGGATATTCATTTTGGAGCCAAATGAATATATAATTTTAGTCATTAAAATCTAATCAGTAATAGGACTTTGACAGCTGGAAGGCATTGTCATACTAACCAGAAAACGTTGCATAGTTTCTCTAGTATTTTGACAGATTTTAGAAGGAGATGACTCAATGGATTATTTTAATCAGACTTTTATTTGTTCTTTTCATTCTTCCTAAAGATCTGTAAACCTCTTATTATGTGTGGAATGAACCCTACTGCAATGATGACTGTATCTCGCAATACACTAATGTATTTAACATTTGTCTGGCATCTGCAATGTGTCTCTATGCAATTATGACAAATTTGTAATGTTTGAATTTAACTTCTACTGGTTTTGAGCAAGGCTTTAAAATAAGCTGTTATCATGATGGTGAAAAGCTCTAACCCCTTACGTACATGTTTCTTATTTATCACAAATATGTCATGTCCAACCACTAGCTAAACATGTGCATCATAATACATATAGCTCAGTAGCAGAGTAGACAGTGTCTGTCTGTGTTGTTTTCTGTTGTACAAGCTCTACAGAAATGTATGTCTTAATAAAGTATGTGTCCACTCATCCACATTTTGAATATCTACACCACAGTACAGTTATCCTTCTGGTATTATGTGCAAAGTGAAAAAAGCCACAGCATTAACAAATCAGATGATAAAGTGAAATGTTATCAGTCACAGGAGTGAGCGATGTATGGCTTTTGACTCAGACTATGCTCCAAATAGCTTGGGCTCAGCAAGCAAATGTTGCACTGAAGCAGCCAGCTTGGGGTAATTGGGAGCATGTGGCCAATGTTTGCGTATTCTTTTGGGGGGGGGATAGCATTGTCGGAGTCCAATCACAGGATTCTTACCATTTTTAAGACTCAGAGGTGTATCTCAGTGTGCTGTAATGTGAAGGTTTAGAGATTGCCAGCATGCTGAAGCTTACACGGCAGGTACTGCATCACACCATCTAGGAAAATTTGAAGGAGTTTAGTAACATTCAAAAACTCTCCCAGCATCCACTGGATGACAGTTCCAATCCATGCCTTCCACCACCCCCTCTATATGTGTTCTTGGACACTGGAAAAAAGAAGGAAAGAATGGAACATAAAAGATGAGAGCTTGCTTGCTCAGAGGGTGTGAGTGTCTGAAAAAATATTTCCAAAAGTTGTGATTTGGCCAGATCTAGCTTTTATTCACCATTTCTTACACTTTATATTACTTTCAAGAATAGATTAAGCACTGTAGGCTATCAGTGGAATTGCAAATTTCATTTCAACATGTCATCTTTTTTTCTATAATATACATAGCACCAACAGAACATTACAGCATAGTTATTCCAGAATATTCCATGCTTTTCAGTCTCTATGTTCTTTGTAGTTCTTTTTCCAGTTATGCATGTGCACATACTGGTGAATGTTCTGTACTCTAACGGTATAAGACTACTGTTCTACTGCAGTGTGACTACTTTTATAATTAACTGTAGATTATTTACCATTTTGAGCTTTTCTCCTCGGGTCTCTGCTGAACAAGGGCATCTGCCTAGTCAGACTAACCAGGTTAACAAATGTCATATAAATAGAAATAAATAACTAACTGTTTAAACAGTAATGTGTATACCACAGATTAAAATGCTGGCAATACAAGAGAATGTCAGAATATTGATCAACACTGCTTTCTGTGTTTTCCTTTAAAGTAAATTTCTTACATTCGGCATTAGGTTATTGAAGCTCTGGCGCACTTCCTTTGCCTCATCTGCCTACATGTAGCAGAACTACAGCACTGCATGGTTTAAATAATGTATTGTAACTGAAATACACGAGGTTTCAAAAGTCTATTTGCAATAGCATCATGGAGAGCATAATGCAAGCAATAATGTCCAACAGGATGGCCATTGCAGGAATGTAATGGAATCTTCAGTGCCATTGTGAGGCCTGAAATTGCAGGTGGAGGGTTTCCCTTCCACTGGAAGGTATGTTATTTCCCTTTAAAGCTATACTGGAGAGCACCATTCTATCATGCCATGCCCTTGTGTCATTCCATCATGTCTCAAGACCTTTGTTTGTGTGATGTCTTCTGCCTTTATGAAGTACCCTACACCTTTCTAGCTATTTGCAAAAATCACTGAACTTAAAGTCAATGAACATATGTGGATATAGAGGATTATGGGGGAGTTATCCAATCATAACCAACTTATCATGCACTGAAGCATAGCTGCCAAGAAATTCACCTTTAAAGTGAAGCTCTGGAGATGAATACTGGCATCCATGCTGAGAACACATAATAAGGGCTATGAACAGTGAGACCTGATATTAATTCCTTGCAGTGCATGGAGCTTTGTCTTCTATCTTTACTGCAAGTAACAAAAGAAATGTAAGAATGCAAGCTGTTTAGATGGCTTTTAAGGTTCATGTAGGCCATTAAAACATTTAGCACTGCAAAACAGAGAGCAGACAGAAATGATGTGTCCTGCTGAAGAACAAAAGACTTTTAGAGCTGTTATATACTTCATCTTGCCGCACTTTTTTGTTTACTTCATCTTGCACACTTTTTTGTTTATATGCCTGGCAGATTAAAGTATCCAAAAGCTTATCCACATTTGCCTTGACTTCAGAGAAGTATATTTCAAACAAGAGTGGTCCCAGTACTGAGCCCTGTGGCACACTAATAGTAAATGGTCTCTTGCACAATATGTGAGCAGAATGATCTTTGAGTTTCATTGGGAGTTACTAGGTATGCAGTCTGGGAGACCATTAAGAAGTCTCACCCAAATTTCCCAAAGCAGTCTGGTTATGTGACTTGATCAAGGGCACACAACAGGCAAATCACGGTGGATAAATTCAAACCCTGGCTCCAAGGACCACCACTGGTCTATTGGTTCTGACCACCACTCCGATCTCTTTGTTATCTCTGTCTATTGAAGGATCTGGGGAGTGATGCTCTCTCGTCAGGTCCAAGGGGGGGTGTGGCATTGGACCCTAGTCTGACCCCACTAACCTTCTCGGTGCTTCAGTGCAGGTGAGATTGGCTCCTACATCAGCCTATGAGCCATCGCCCTTGGTTAGGAGGAGGTCTCTGGACTCCTTGGAGCCAGGGACACTTTTGGGCCAGGACCGCTGTGCCTTCCAGGTGATGAGGAGCGTGCTGTCCCGTGAGACTATTCCACCCTCGGCTCCATTAGCTCCTACTATTTCAGTGCCTGAGTCTGCCTCCAATCCCCCCCAAGCGTAGGGAAACCATGCTCCAGGGTTCCCCATTGGGTGACCCCACCTCTTCCAAAACCTCCCCTGAGCAACCCTCAGATGAGGTCCCTCAGAAGAAAAAATGCAAGAGGAAGCATTTGGACTCCCCTGAGTTCCTCACTTCGGACACAGACTTGGAAAACTCAAAAGGGTCCCCACAGTCTCTTTCTGAGGATGTCTCCTTTTCAGACATCCTGGAAATCCTTAGACAGAGGGGTGGCTGTAAATCCCTTGCCCCTTCTGAGGACAAGTCTGTGTACTTGGATGCATTTTGGTTCCCAAACCTCCATCTATTGGGTGTCCCCTCATTTCAATTCTCTACTGGCTTTGGTGAGTCGAAAGGCCTGGAGCTCTCCAAAGACTATGGAACCAGTTCTGATGAGGCCTAATAAATTCATAACTGCTCCAAAGGATAGGTCTTTCTATCAAAAGGTGTGCCTGTTGATGCCATGGTGGTGGCAACAGCCACCAAGAAATAGGTAGCAGAGACTTCTTCTGTCCATCAGTCAAACAAAGAGTCTCATACGATGGACAGGTATGGGAAGCATATGTTTGCTTCAGCGGCCTTTACTCTCAGGTCCCTGAATTAGTTGTCTCACTTTACATGCCTTCAAAGGGATCTGCTGAAGGAACTAGGAGATACTCTATAGGATCTTACAGCTGATGGAGCTGTGAGAAAGGCGGCTTCACAGCTTGCAACCTTGACATCTATAGTTAACTCCTCCATGTGGCTGATATCCTATGCAACAGATGGAGCAAGTAGGGTTCAGGCACAGTAGTTGCTTTGCACAGGCACTCCTGGATGCACCTTTGTTAATTTGCGGAGCCCATCAAGTCCTCCTTTACCAACACCCCCTTTGATGGGTCATCGCTGTTCAGGCCTCTGGTAAAAGAGACGCTTACCAGGTGTAAATGAGATGGCAAAACTCTCTCTGCCATGTGAGTACATTTTTCCTCCCCGTCTAGACCTTATCCCAAGGGTCAGAAGAGTGGGAAGATGTGGTTTAGAAAATCCCAGGGAGTTTTGCCTGATACAAAAGGAGACAGTTCCCCCAGGACACAGGGGGAAACTACAATGGGAGACACCGACCCCATGGCAGGGGGGGGTTGCAGAATCAGGCCGGTAGAGATACCATCTCTGGCAGGCCATTCCAGCGGTCCTGATAGGAGGACCGACTGTCTGCCTCTGGAGGCAGAATATCCCAGTACCCCAAAGCCTGGCAAACAATAAAGGAAGATTCCAGGGTACTGTCGATAATATCCAGGTGTTACAAAATTCCCTTTTCCCAACCACCCCCTCCAACAAATCAAAACGCAATCCCAGATGTTCCACCCAGTCTTCGGGATCAAGCAAACCTAGAGTTTCAAAGGTTGCTAGAAAACAGAGCCATCCAAGAAGCCCCTGTAGACCAAATTGAATCTGGCACTTACTCAAGGTTCTTTTTACTTCTGAAAAAGACAGGGGACTGGAGACCCATTTTGGATCTCAGCAAACTCAACAAATTAGTCAAAAAAATGAAGTTCTGGATGGTAACACTGTAGTCCATTCTTCCCTTTCTGGGTCAGGACCACTGCATGTCCTATATCGATCTCCAGGATGCATACAACCATATAAAAATGGACAGGTGGTCCAGGAGGTACTTGCGCTTCAGGCTGGTAGCCAGTCATTACCAGATGAGAGCTCTGCCCTTTGACCTCACCACAGCCCCAGGGTGTTCACCAAATGTATGGAAGTAGTCATGGCTCACCTGAGGCATCTAAGATTCCGGGTGTTTCCATATCTAGACAATTGGGTCCTCACTGCCACCACCAAGCATCAACTCATCGAGGCACAGGACTCCACTATTCACACCTGTACACAACTAGGCATCACCATAAACTACGAAAAGTCTGCCTTGTTGCCTTGCAAGTATATTTCATTTATAGGCGTAAATTTAGACACAAGGGTCATGATAGCAAGTTTCAATCTTCTTAGCAAACAAGAGAATTCAGGCAAAATTTGTCCTCAAGGTCTTGGGCTCAATGGCTGCAGTGGTTACTATGGTCCCTATGGCATGCTTCCACATGAGAATTCTGCAGTGGCTTCTTTTTGCTCAGTGGTCATTCCAGGATTTGCCAATGTCACATCAGATATGGATCACGGAGTCTTGCAAGAAAGACTCAGCATGGTGGCTTCACTCCCCTCTGGTATCAATGGGCAGGCCGTTTCTAGCCCCCCACCCCATAGCCACAGTGACCACAGACACTTCCTAGATAGGGTGGGGGGGCATTATCTGAGACAGACTGTTCAAGGGACTTGGAAAGAACATGAGTACCACTTGCTCATCAATATCCTAGAGATGAGAGCGGTGCTTCTGGCATTGTAAGCACTTCAAGACTCTCTACTTCAGGGACTATATCGATTCAGATAGATGATATGTCTGTTGTATAATGCATCAACAAACAGGGTGGAACCAGGTCTTATCCCTTACGCCAAGAGGCTCTACAAGTATGGCAATGGGCGATGTCTTCCCAACTCTTTCTGGTTGCAACACACATCCTGGGGAAATCTGACGTGATAGCGGACAAGCTCAGCTGGACTATTCTGATGCCTCATGAGTTGTCCCTGAAACAGGAAGTTGCAGAGTTAATTTTTCACAAATGGGGCCAGCCATGCTGTGATCTTTTCACCAATCCCCTCAACAACAAATGCAGCAGCTACTTTGCCCTAGTCCCACCATGGGGACAGTGACCCAGGGATGCACTGGTTCACGATTGGCCCCAAGCACTGCTTTATGCCTTTCCACCTTTCTCTCTTATCCCCAAGCTTCTTCAGAAAGCTCAGTCATTGGGTTGCAAGTTAATCCTCATTGTTCCTTACTGGACTCAACAGATTTGGTTCCCATTCCTCTGGCCTCATCCGCAGGGAGAGCCTTGGATACTGGACCCATTTGTGGATCTCCTGACACATCAGTCGGGTGCTCTCCACCCTTCCGTCCATACTCTCAAGCTGATGGCTTGGTTTCTCCACTTCTGGTCGTAACCAGGCTCCCAGATGTTTTCCCGGTAGTTCAGCACATTTTGATTTCATCCCATAAGCCCACTACAAGAAAACTTTATGCTAGTAAATGGAAGAGGTTCTCTTGTTGGGAAAAAAGAATGACATTGATCCTTTTACTGCTGCCATTTCTAATATCCTGGATTTCTTGGCTGAAACATTTGAATGAAGAGAGGCAGCAGCTACTATCTGAGTCCAACTAGCTGCCATTTCAAATTTCCATGTTGGAGAAATGGGATATAACATCATGTCCCACAGACTATGCAAAGTTCCTAAGAGGTACTTCCCCCTTAAGGCCTCCAATAAGAGAATCTCTTCCCCCCTGGGATTTAAACCTAGTTTTAGAGTCTCTCATTCTTCCTCCCTTTGAGCAAGCTGATTCTTGTCCTCTAAAGTTTTTAACTTGGAAGACCTTCTTCTTATCTTCATAGTTTCATAGGTAGGTACTAGGCTATTGGCCCTGGGGTGTATATAAGCCCAGCCAAAAAGGTACCCTGGCTTTTGCCACCCAAGAAAATTATTTTCTTGTGCCACTGTTGAGCAGAGCCACAGAAGTGATCCCCGAGGTGAATTTCCTATTTCCCATCCAATCATCAAGATTTTTCTTGAAGAGTACTAATGAGGAGCTTTGTTTACTATAGATAGGTAGTTTATTCCAGAGTATGGGAAGTCTTTGGGACAGTAATCTATCCCTCCGGCATGTTCTGTTTATTGTGGTGACAAGGTTTAGGCCCCTAGAGTGTGTAGCTTGGAGGGACTGGGACTTCTTTAAGTGGAGCATTTCCAACAGCTCTGGGTTTGAAATAGGTTTGTATGTTAGGCAGAGATCACGTCTGAGTAGGCGATATACGATGCAATAAAGCTGGAGTTTTTTGAGATAGTCTGCGTAAGGCACCTGTTTGAGGCCGATAATTCTCTTTGTGAAGTATTTCTGCAGCCTTTCCAGTTGTTGTAGATGTCTTGTGAGGTACAAAAGAAACATTGTACTCTATAATGGGTCTAATGAGTGATGAGTAGAGGGGAACAATGACCTGTTTTTTTCTGGATGAGAAATCTTTTGTGATGAGGTGTGCCATGTAGAAGGATTTCCTGAATACTGTGGCAATGTGATTATCAAAGGAGAGACTACTGTCCACCTATGTCCCAAGGTCTCTTATCACACTTTCGGTGTTAAGTATCCTACTGCCTATGTTGTAGTTCATGGGTACAGAGTTTTTAACCAAAGGTGATGACAATGCACTTTTTGGCATTGAGCTTGAGGCCATGGCTTTGACACCAGGTATCTGCCTCAATGAGGCCCTTTTGTAGGATGTCCACATCATTAGGAGTTTCGATTATGGCTCCTAGTTTGCAGTCATCTGTGAACTTCATTAGCCAAAGATCATCTGTGTTTGCCTGTACTTCAGAGAAGTAGATACCAAACAGGAGAGGAAGGAGAGGACCCAGGACTGAACCCTGTGGCACTCCACTTGTCACTTGTCTGAAGTCGGATTTGGAGTCTGCTACTTTCACAGTGTGGGTTCTGTCAGTGAGCAAGTTCAGCCAGAAAGGCCTTATCTACTCATTCCCCGTTTCTGATTTTCCACAAAGACAGAGTTTCTCTCAGAACCAGTCCCTCCTTTTTACCCAAGGTGTATTCAGAACATAACTTAAATCAATCCATAGAGCTTCCTGTATTCTTCCGCAATTATGGCAACAAGGCAGAGTATAAGCTCCACCAATTGGATGTTCATAGACAGTTATGTTTTAATTTATACAGGACTAAAGATTTCAGAAAATCTAACCAATTGTTTAAATCCTTTGCAGATAACATGAAAGGTTGTCCAGTGTCTAAAGTGACCTTATCAAAGTGGCTATTAAACACTTTCACCTACGTTTACACTTTGCGGAATAAAGAACTTCCAGGAAAAATTAAAGGACACTGAACTAGGGCCTTGGCTACTTATATTGCCTTTCAAGCCAAACTGTCCTTAGATTCTATCTGTGTGGCAGCCATATGGGCTAATCCCCATACCTTTATCTCTCATTACAAAGTAGATGTGGCTTCCCAGGACAGAGCATCTTTTGGTTCCATGGTCCTTAAAAGTTTTTTCCAGTAAGCTACCCAAGATTTAGGTGCTGAGGACACTGTCCCAACCAGCAAGAAGGAGGTGAGATAGTACAACATCACATAAAGAAGTTATGTACTCACCATGACATTCCATGTTTGCTGTCCTTCATCTCACCTTCCTTCTTGCTTCCCACCCTCCTACCATGTCCTGGAAGATCGAGAGGAATTTTCTTCTTTTTTTGTTTGGCTACACTGGCTGAGTTCCCTAATGCTTACCAGTTGGTTGGACCTCTTCTTTCTTACCTTTATCTTACTGATGTTTTGCACACTCATATACAAGTCTCTTTCTTTCCCTAGCAAGTTTGGTAATATTCTAACCTATTTTGTCTGGTGGGTTATCACAAACGAGATCTGGGTAACTACCGCACAGTGGTGCAGCGGTTAACGTTGTCGCCTCACAGCAAGAGGTTCTCTGGTTCGATTCTCAGCTGGGGTGCCTTCTGTGTGGAGTTTGTATGTTCTCCCTGTGTTCGCGTGGGTTTCCTCCGGGTACTCCGGTTTCCTCCCACATTCCAAAGACATGCATTTGGAGCATTTCTCCCCGGGCCTCTGCTGAAAACAGGATCTGTGGAACCTAGTCGGACATTCCCGGTCAACAAATGTTAAATAAATAAAAAAATAAAATAAATAAATGTTGGAATAGGGGCTAGCCTCAAGCTAGTAAAAAGCTCTTGAGCTATAGTATACGTCTGAGTCCGAGCCGAGTATCATTTCCGAACCCAACCAGCAAGAAGGAAGGAGGGATGAAGGACAACAAACGTGGAACGTTATGGTGAGTACATATCTTCTTTTTATGGCTCCAAGGCCTGTGTTTTATCCTTCCTCTGGCTCCAAGATCCATGTTTTATCCTTCCTTAATCACAATGAGTGACTACCCATGGGGGAGACAGCTTTATTCCTTGCAGTACAGCTCCAAAAGAAGACATCTTTACAGATCAGAAAGCATGTTCTGACTTGGACTTTGGGGTTTTGCAGGTTATGGCAATGAAGCTTTGCATCTAGCAGTGATCCAGACAAACCTGTTTTGCTACAATCAGTAAAGCTTACAACCCTTTAAATGTTCTGAGCATTACAGTTTGTGATTGTGTTGAATCCTGAAGTTGTATTCCACCTCTATGCTAACTGTAAAAAGACGGATGGAGAAAAATCTATAGCACTGCCTACACTAAATTTGACATTATTTCTGTACTGCTAAAGATTATCCTACAGATTACAACTGCTTGGCTTCAGAGTCCTCTGTCAATTTTCAAGTCTATCCAGTCTACATGTGTGATGCTAGTTCCCTGGATAGAAAATTATTATTACCAAAGGAATGGTACCTGAACTTTTTAAAAAGACCATTCTTACTGCTATTACTGTTATAACATATTTTTCAAATTATGAAAATCAGGCCTCTCTACTGTCCAGATTTTTGCAAAATGTTCAGATTTATGCCTCATATTTTTGGTTTTCAGGCATATCATTGTGGACTGAAGTCAGAAAATAATGACAGACATTTGAGTTTCAGACATTATACTCTTCAGAAAATTCATGCTAATACAAAATCTGTTATTATATCAACTATCTAAGAGTAATATTTAACAGTTGCCCCCACATTACTTATGGCTTTGTGTAGATATTTTGTGCTAAGAGGTTGAGAGATATGGTACAGATGCCTAGGCTTTTTTACATATCCATAGCTGACAGGTTGTTCATAAATAACCCCCCTTTTTCTGTCTATTTTGAATTTTTAATGTCACTCTTTTCTCTCCACAAAACAAGCAGCATAACGTTTCTACGATATATTAATACCTCTTCACACATCAGCTATATATTGCTAGCAATAGGATATTTATTTCTTCCAGCTAAACATACTAAGTAAATAGACATTTTGATATCTAAAGTTATATTTAAGCAATTGTATAGTCTTTTTGTCTGCACCCCCAAATTGAACATTTGGCATTTACACACTAAAGAATCATGACTTGTTAGCAGTCATCTGCATGTCAAAAACAAATACATTGGGTCTGTTATTTTCAGTGGTTCAGCAAGTGACTCTTGCCTTTGATTTTAAGTAGCTATATTCCTAATTACCAACAGATGAACTGCTACCACTTACAACCATATATTGCTTAGTTAGAAGCACAACAGATTCATTTATTGTTGGCCATGACAATTATTTTGTTAGCTATATGGAACATAAGTGTGTTGTGCCTGTGCAGATATTAAATAGCATACTGCCCTCCAACTTTCAATACCATTATTCCTGTTGCTTATCTCTCTTTCTCCTTTTCTCTAATTTGTGTACTTCTAATCCTGTTGTTGGCTTTTTCTCCATATCGTATTATAGATTTCTTCCAGGACTCCAGGATGACTTTCTCATTATGATAAAGCTTTCACTGTTCTCTCTGATTTGCTTTACGTCTATTGCCTTCCTTTACTCATGCTATTACTCCTCTCCTGCAACTGATTCTTAATATCCCAAACTTGGAGATCAATGATTGTCACCAAGGACATTTGGGGTTGTCTGTGTCTGCTCGATTACCATACCCAATTCTCACCAACTCCAAACATCATTTCCTTTATAATTCATCATCTCTACCTCACCCCGTACCCTAAATGTTATTATTCCCACCTACCCAACTTATGCACTCTTATGCCTCATCTTTATTTTTGATATTAATACACTTATTCCCTCAACTAGAATGCCATACTTTACCTCTTTACATCTCTGCAACTGTAACATGGTAGTTTAAAAAAAAAACTTCAAAGACTAATCATTTTCCTAAATTCATTGCTGCTGTTGCAAGGCAGTGGCATACATAGTAGTCAATGACCTCCTCTGGTATCCTGCCCATCTTTCTTTTGCAAAAAGAAAAACAAATCGCCATCTGTTACATTAATATAGGCGGTATCAATAATACATAGCTTTAGCTTGACCTCCGGTTTGCCTATGAACTATTAATTACTATAACAAAATCCTGGTTAAAAAATGCATATCACATGTCCCTTTACTATTCCTCAAACAGTACTCTTTTTTTTTTTTTTTTTTTGGCAGAAAGACAGAGAGCTAACAAGAGAGAGAGATTCAAGACTGGTCAAAAAAGATGGAATCTTTCTACCACACTTATAGCAAGACATGACCCCAGAGGTTCTAAAAAAACTAAACTGGCTCATTGTTTAAATATATCTTGAAGGTAAGTTTTATGTTATCATTTTAGACATCCATCCTCCCTCTTCATTAAACTTATTTGAAACAACTCTAGGCAAGGTTTAATATCATACCAAACAACCAAAACATTTAATAATGGGTGTTCTAACTTTGGGTTCATACAAATTACAGCTACACAGGCTAACTACATCTTTTACGCACATTACCTGATATAGGATCTGGCTCAATATCTCCATATCTACCTATACTCTTTCAGGTATTCTCCTTAATATCATTGAGTTACTCCTTAATATCATTGAGTTACTGTAATTTAAAGTTCTACACAACTCACCAAGTAATCATTGCCTGATTGACTTAGCCTGCTACCTCAAACATAAGCCAAAACTCCCTCCATCCTTATATTGTACAGTACAGAAGTATTCCTAATAGTGATTCAGATATGCTTTTGTCAAAATTCAACAATATGAAGTGAAGCACTTTATATAACTGCAATTGGCTTTATCTCAGCTCTCCCTTTATACTGCTACATGTTTACAACTGTACAGGATGGGCTGTATCCCATAAAAAAGCCCAGAAAGCAGGGAAATCCTTATTCCTGGCTCATTGAAAGTATTTAATAACCATTTAAACATAGTAGCAATGCACAGTCTTCTTCTTCTTTCAGCTTTTCCCGGTTAGGGGTCGCCACAGCGGAACACCTGCCCACTCATGATTGGCAGTGGAGTTTTACGGTGTCGAGTTGCCAGCCCGGCGCCCAACCTTCAACAGAAGGCACACGCACACACTCACACCTAGGGCCAATTTAGAGTGTCCAATCTGCATACAGCATGTCTTTGGGATGTGGGAGGAAACCAGAGTACCTGGAGGAAACCCACGTGACCACAGGGAGGACATGCAGACTCCGCACAGAAGGCACCCCAGCCGAGGATTGAACCGGAAAACCTCTTGCTCTGAGGCGACAATGCTAACCGCTGCACCACCGTGGCTGCCCACTGTAGCAATGCAAAGTATGATTGGCAAAAGGATACATATAGCCTCTCATAAACATATTTTATACACCTAATTAAAAAAAAAACTACAGGGATGCAAAGAATCAGGTCAACACTGAGAGTTGTAGAGCAGTCTAAACTACATGCCTGGTTTATCCTCCAAAATATTGGAATGATTTAAAAATCTGACTTCCTCTGGCATCTACACAAAACTGGTGCCAGACATAACCTTCCCCCCATCTTCTCACTTTATTAAAGTAATCCCACTAGTTCTATTAAATCTTTTTTACCAGTGCCAACACCAAAGGTATTTTCTTCCATTGCATGAATTAATTGCTTTAGTACCATCCATTGCACATTATAGTCATCATACTGTCTTAAGTTCAAAAATACTCAGAAAAAATGATAATAAATAGTGCACTGAGAAAGAAAACAAGAAAGCTCAAGTGTATATAAAATGCAGACAAATTGCTAAGGAATCAGGAGGTTTCTCGGGTTCATGAAAAATGATACAGGGCCAGATAATTTGAATGGGGTATTTCTTTTTAGTATTCAGTAAAGTCTGGTAGATTGTTTAACATTCCTTTATTAGACAACATTGCAATTTTTTGTCAAAACATGTATTATTTTTCAATAAATAAGTAAGATATAACCTATTGCAGTAAAACTTAATTATAAATATGATAATAAATTCTTAAGAAAAACAAAGCAAAGTATGTATTATATTTACAAAGGCCTGAAAACAGAGTACTGAAAAAAAAGCTCCAAACCTTTCTCAAATGTCAGTATCAATTTTAATCATTAAAAACAGAATTATTCAAATACAAATCAATAAGAGAAAGCACTTTAATCCAAGGGTTGTTGATGAATAAATTAGGGTGTGAATTTTAGTTCTTTAACTTTTTCTCTCTTATTGCTCTTTCCTTTAGAAACATATTAAATGCTTTTCCTTGCTACTGCCAAAATGAACCAAAGAATATTATAGTTAACATTCATCAAATCATTTTTATCAATTGCATTAAATAATATTGTAAACTTTTATAAAGAAAAAATATCAGAAATAAACCTTGTAAAAATTCTTCTATCTTAGACCAAAATATAGACAAGAAGGAACATTCATAAAATATATGAATCCAATCAGCTTACAGTTTTGTAAACATCTCCCACATAAGAGAGTATTGTTTCCATTTATTTTACCAATTCTATTTGTGCTTAGAAAAGCTCTATGCAGAAATTTTCGGGTAAAATATATCAGAATTGAGACCAAGAAGTATGTTTAGTAGATGATCACAATATTTAGCTCTATTATGAGAATTAAATCATGATGCATGACCTAAACTAATATGATTCCAGATTTTTAAATTTAAATTTGTTTTGTATTCAAAAACATTATATAAAGTTTTGAAATTAAATTATCTATTTTTACTAGATATAATTTCATATATTAAATTAAAAAAAAAACTTAAGTTTTTCTTTAAAATGAGAACTGGAGATGGATATGCATAGTTCCTTTGTGTATGTTTTCAGATTATGTAAAATAACCAATCTTGTGAGTTTAAATTAAATTCCAAAATAAGATGTTAGGTTTTTAAATCTTTAATACAATGGTACCAACAACCAAACGGGGTCTATATTATAATACCAAAAATCCTTTTAAGCAAACATGAAAACGCTGACACATATTGAGCGAACCGCGATTATTTCTACCATACGAAACCGTGAAATTCAAAAAGTCAAAGTGTCATGGTTGGCCCGTCTACAGTACAGCTCTGTAAGGTAAGTGTGTGATAGTTATGGACCTTAGGGTTAGGGTACGAGTTAGGTAAGTGCATAGATAGGTAATGTATGTAAGATTTAGTGTAGGGTTCGAATTAGGGTTTTGTTAAATGTATGTGTGTGGATTATTTGTTTTGTTTTGGTATATCACTGTAGGGTAAGTGTGCAATAGTTATGGACCTTAGGGTTAGGGTGTGAGTTAAGCTAAGTGCATACATAGTAATGTATGTAAGGTTTAGTGTAGGGTTAGATGTAGGGTTTTGGTGCTTTACTTTAGGGTTAGGAGTAGGGTTTTGGTTAGTGTATGTATGTGGTTTATTTATTTTGTTTGGGTAGGCAGTATGTAGTGGGAGGTGGAGTTGGCCGACTATGGGGATTCGACATTTTGTATTTCCTGGTTTCATACCTTCAACATAATCACAGTTTGCGCAATACATGGTGTTTTCATGTTCACTTAAAAGGATTTTTGGTATTATAATATAGACCCCAACCAAACCCCTTGGTCTCCCAAATTTCCAGTACATGAATATTAGTTTTCTTGAAAAAATAGTTTTGTAATACTGAAGGAATAAGAGACTCAAGCCAAATTTTTATGTGAATATTAAAGAAAATCATATTTGCAAAAGATTTGAATATAAAATGTAAGTATTCTGAATCCATATGGCAAGGTATTTTATATTGTATTATATTACAAAGATTTAATGCCAAAATAAATTATTTGAATTAGCTGAGATATATTTATGCAAAGTATGGTTCTTATTATCAAGAATATTTAAATATAAGGTTTTCCATTTTTGAACTATAATTAGGATCAATCCAATTTATTATAATTTTAAATATTGAAGCTTTTACATAAGACCCTATATCTGGAAAATTAATTTCCCCTAGATTTCAAGGTCTTATGTGATGTGAAAGAGCTATTCTAGATTTATGAGGGTACGAAATAAATTTAAGAGAAGATTATTTATTCACTTAATTTGCTGTTTATGTAGAAAAAGAGACAAGGTTTGAATTATGTATAATATTTTGTGGAAAATAATGTTTTTGTATTAATTGAAGTCTATCGTCAAATTAAATTATAAGTTTATTCCATTTAGAAATAAGATTTTTATTATATTAATAATATTATCATAATTAACAGTTCTTATTTCAGCTGTGGAAGAGAGTAATTTGATGCCTAGATATTCAGTTGACGTAACCTGTGAGCCAATAATTTGATTTATATATGTAGAAGATTTCTTCTTTTTATTTATTATTATAAATTTAGATTTAGCTTGATTAAAGTAAAGTTCAGACATAGACTGAAAAGTTTCTATTATAGACACAAGTTCAGAAAGATTTGTTTCTGAACTGGAAAGAGTTAATAAAATATTGTCAGTGAATAGCATCATTTTAGAGGAATAAGTATTAGTTATAGCTATACCTTTAATGTTTCAATTTTGTCTAATTAAAATGGCAAGAACTTCGATAACAAATACAAATAGGATAGGAGAAAGGGGACAATCTTGTTTAGTGCCTGTAGTCAAAGAAATATATTCAGAAATGAAAGGACCTATTTTTTACATATGCTAAATTGTTTTTATGAATATTCTTTAATAGTGAAATAAATTTAAAAGGAAAATCAAATAATTCTAAGATTCCAAATAAGTAATCTCAATTTACAGAATCAAAAGCTTTTTCAGTATCAAGGCTAATTAATAAGGCTTCTTTATGCTTTGTGTTTTTAAAATGTATGACAGTAAAAAATATATTTAATATTATTGTGTATTTGTCTTTGATATATAAAACATTTTATCTAAATCAATTACTTGAGCTATGGATACTTTTAATTTGTCAGTAAAGATAGACAATATTATAATCAGTATTCAGAAGTGAAATGGGCCTGCAGGATGAACAAATTAGTGCATTTTTGTTATCTTTTAATATCACTGTTATTAGATTATTTCCATGAGGGAGGAATCTTTTCATTGGATTGAATTTCAATAAGCATTTTGTGAAAAAGGGATAGGATATGAAAAGGAAGAAGCTTATATATTTTGGAGATTAACCTATCTATTCCTGGAACGTTATTAGATTTTATCTTTTTTAACTTTAGCTACTACTTCCTTAAAAGTAATGGTTTTGTTTAGATTAACTTTTAAATTTGAAGGTATTTTCTTAATGTTAAGATTATCAAAACTAAATGCAGAAATAGACGAATATTTGTATTAGCATTTAAATTATTTTAATGAAATATAAAAGCATCACAGATTTTGACTACATTAATTGTATTTTTTCTTTAATTTCTGATTTCTAAAATATTATTAAATTTTGATTGAATCTTGATTCTTCTAGAGGTACTATGCATATGGTTAGGGGATAATGAATATGAGTTTAATTGTAATCTTTCTAATGCCAAGTTTGTTTTATGAGTTAAAATATCAAAATATGTTTATTATTTAAAGTTTCTATCTCTTGTATATTAATTTGATTATTTTAATGCCTTTAGATTTAGCTACTAGACATCAAATTTGGATGTTTTGAAGTTCTGAGTCCCACTGTTTAATTTTATTTTTATACCAAGTTAAAAGTTTGCTAAAAATATAGGCTTTTAATGAATCTTATATCATAGCAATATCTATGTCTGGTGTATTACTGATTTCCAAAAATGAATTCAGTTCTGAAATCATCCAAGGTTTAAAATCTTTGAGTTAATTATATAAGCAGGTATTCTTGTTGTTAATTACAATATTTTAGAATTAGCTTGAAAATTTAGAATGAGAACATCATGATCTGAAATAGGACAGGGAGTTATAGTAAAGTATGACATACTGGAAATTAAATAAGGTAAGGCTAATATTCAGTCTATTCTGGTCTGTGTGCCATATATAAAATCCTGATGAGAAAATAATTGAGAGTTAGAATTTTTCATAATAAAAGTATCTGTTAAATTAAGAGATTCTATCCATTTAGTTAATATTTTAGATAGAGAGGTTAAATGTATGTCTTTTTGTTGCTGGATTCACAGTCATCTTGTATGCAATTTAAATCCCCACCTATAATTAAACTACCTTTATATTTATCGAGTATTATATCTAAATGTCTTTTAGCAAGACTTGGACCCAAACCTGGAAATCAATAGAGGTTAACTAAAGTCTATAACTTATTACTAAATTTAAGATTATGAAAGTTAAAAGACCATCCTGATCTTCATATTTACATTTAATTTGGAGAGATTCTGTGGTAATTTTCCATAAAATTATAGCACCTCCTGTCTTTGATTTAAAATTTGAATGAGCTAAAATTGTAAATTTCCATGGATTCCAAATGTCTTTTTTTTGTATACTTGATGTGAGTCTCATGAAGTAAAACTCCTTTAACTTTGTTTATATTTAAGTAGTATACTAGATTTGTTCTTTTCCTTGGATTATTTAATCCCATAACATTCGAAGATAATATAGATGTATCCATTTATGTGATTACTACTTGTTCATATTTTAGTGATATAACTAAAAATATAGTGCAATGAGACATTACATATAATTGTGATACTCTTATGTTTTTTGAGCAAAAAAGAATAACAAAAATCAGGCCATTAAGAAAAAAAAAATAAATTAAAAAATAAAATATATAATACAATTGTAAGGGTCTACTTTATAACAGCGAACAATCAAAAGATCTAACACTGTTATATCGACTCCTTAAAGTCGAAAACTGAAAAAAGTGAACAACTAGAACAGTGATTTCTTTCCTTGGGAAAGAAATCGCTGTTCTGGTTGCTTGCCCATTTTAGTTTTCGACTTTAAGGGGTCGATATAACAGCGTTTGATCTTTTGATCATTTGCTGTTATAATATAGACCCAATTGTAAGTAATATAAATTAACAAGAAATATGAAATTATCACAATTCCTAGCCAGATAGCTAAAAAACAAGCTATTAGACTATCCAACACTATCTTAAAAGACAACATATAGCCATAAAACAGCTATGTGACTATATAAAAGAGATAGAGACATTGTGTAATTAAGAAAGAATGAATAAGATTAATTATTTATAAGTAATAAAGAAATAAATATATGATTTTAAAGTATGACAAAAGCAACAAATTGTTAAAAGATATAAAAAATACACAACTCATCCTTTATTTTGCCTTATTTTGTTGATTACTCTGCCACCCCTATCACATTTCAAAACTTTAAAAATTTTATTTTTTTTATCATTTTCTTATTGCTTTAAATGCACTATGTTATATTAAAAAAGTATATAATTTGACATTATTATAGTTGTTAGATTTATGTAGCTTTTAATAGATGGAAATAAATATATATGTGAAGGAGATACACTCATCCCTATATGAGTTTTAAATGCTAAAACATGAAACTTATACTTTATGCAGCACATTTTTCAAAATAATATTCTTATCAGAGTTGTTGATATAATATTTATAAAATAATTATGAATCATGAAACAACACAGGTGTACAAATGCACATAGAAACATATAAACATATACATCCATAGTAACCACCCTTCATATATTATTATTATTGGCCACAGCAAATTGTACTTATAAATTAGTATTACTAAAGGCAAGTTCAGTTGCATAGAGATATAACTGCCACAAAACCACCATGGACACAAAGAGGCACACAACATTATGTCCATGTCTTCAATGACCAAGTGCCCAGGGGAAACAATACCTATAACCCTCAAGAGATCTAGACACAGTAGGCTGTAAGACAAGTATTAATAGCAGGATGCTCAGTATGCATATTGGTGGTAGTGAAAGTACAATGTACAATGGTCAGTGCCTTTATTAAATATGTGTACAGGCCTTAACTGGCTTTATAGTGTATAGGAGCATTGCCCAAAATACACACAATAGAGTGCATGCTACCACAACAGTATGCAGAATTTACTACATGCTTTAGCATATCTCTTTGTATTGTAATTACATAAGTATGCACTCCACATCAAACATAGCATATGGTAGATCCCTTGCCAACTTGCAATTTGTTATTGATACTCTTTGTCCAAACCAATCCATTCTAAAGACATGCTTCTGGAGCATTTCTCCCCAGGCCACCACTGAAAACAGGATCTGTGGAACCTAGTCGGACATTCCCAGTCAACAAATGTTAAATAAATAAATAAAATAAATAAATAAACTTCCAACAGCTACATATTTCCTCAATCAAACCCCACCCCAACAACAAATTTCAAATCAAAAATAGCACGAAGAAATGTCTCCCTGTTTAGTAACCTGAACCTCGAGAAGTAGATAACCATAAGTCTTAATGTCCAGAGATATATATAGATATCCAATGTTACTTCCAGAAAAAAAAATCTTTACTCTTCCTAAAGGTAGTTGAAAATGTTATATATTTTCCCCAATTTAAATAATGTATACACATAAAAGTTAAGACAGCTAATTAATTAAAGAGCATAGAATGTTTTGTGTAACTATCTGTGGGAATGTAATATAACCAAAAGCACCTGAACAATAGTTTAGGTATTGTTTATCCACACCACGGTGCTGACCTTAGACGCCGTATACACACTTGCATATTTTCTTAGCACAATAGACAAAAACAAGAATAAAATGGAGAGCACGTCACCAGTAAGAAGATACAAGTCATGAGATAATCTAAAGCTGACAGAGTAAAAAATATTGCAATTTAAGGGTAGCTCCATATCAGTGGAAGGTTGCCTATTTCATCCCTATTCATAAAGATGGAATCTATGCAGTAAATAAGTATACACCCAGCAGTCTTGCAACATTTGTTGGTAATAGTTTTGACAGGATATTGATAGATTTGATGAATAAGGATGAAAACAGTTTTATTGTGGTTTTGCATCAGCATGGATTAACAAATGTCAGAAACACTTAGCTAGTAATATCTCAATAGGTACTACATATCTGTATCTGGATAAACAATTTGATGCAGTCCCACACATGTCTATTCCTAAATCAATTCAAAGCATCTGGTGGTGTGAAATTTGGCCCTAGATGATAATTACTGTTGATGCAACACCACAACCCCATATGTAAAAACGGGAAAAAAGGGTTGGATGGATGGCGTTTGTAGATATGGAATTAGTTGGATTAAAAAGTGGTTGAGAGGGAGGATGTCTAAATTACTTATACAAAGAGTGATATCTCAAGAATAGAATAGAAGAGAGGGATTCCCCAAGGATCCATGTTGGGACTGTTCCTCCTTCATATATTTCTGTCTGCATTTCCAGTACAGGGTATTTGTCAGTTTGGAAATTTGAAGATAATCAGAAAAATAGAAAGCTTTATTTCCTAATTAAATGTTCAGACTCTGCTTTACATTTGCTTAGATACACTATTTAAATGGATATGATTAAATAATGTTGAATTTAATAATTCAGAATGTTAAGTGTTGAATATTGTTGAATTATATGGTGGTTATCCATACTTTTAATTCCTTTAGTATAAGAGAATGTGAATAATTTGCCGACTTTAGAGTAAATACAGATCTAAAATTGTTTTATTAGTTTTGTACTATGACTACAGAATCATATTTTAGGTCTGTAAGATAGCTCTAAGCTTTGCATGTCATACATTCATGCATACATTTAAATAAAAGACTGTTCTAAAGCAACATCTTAAACACTTCTAGAACAGAGACAGATTTGTTAATTTAAATGCAGGATTGGTACTTTGGAATATGTCAGAATGTTTTGATTAGACGTTTACAATTCTCAATGTTGATTATTAACCAAGGAACTGTTCAGTACCACTGTTGAGTTGTTTACAAAATAATCACATCGCATGTATTGCAAGTGATAACCCGTAGATTGCTGAAAAAATGCTAATGCTTGCTTTAAACAGAAAATACTGCTAAACGCATTGATAAAAACACACAACTTATATCACAATACAAGACAATATATACAAAAAGGGAATATGTACCTACACTTTAACCATACTAAGGGATGTTATTAACACATTTTCTGAATTCTCATTTTACACATATCTTTTTGAACTGCAGTACGCTGCTGTAAATTTCCAAAGATAAGAAATTCAGAAGAAATGATTTGTTTACCTAGATTTGTTGTAGACATGCTAAAGAATAAACATAAGTTTTTTTATCAGAAGCAATAATAATTCTACATTTCAGAATATGTAATACTGAAGCAGAAAAGGAAGATTGAGTCCTGCCTCTCAACCACTTAGGGCAAGAATAGGTAGGTAGGTAGGTAGGTACTAGGCTATTGGCCCTAGGGCCTGTATAAGCCTAGCCAAAAGGTACCCTGGCTTTTGCCACCCAAGAAAATTATTTTCCTGTGCCACTGTTGAGCAGAGCCACAGAACTGATCCCCGGGGTGAATTTCCTATCTCCCACGAATCAGAGACAAAGCCAAAAATAAGGAGAGGGACAAAGGCTCCAAAATAAGGACACATTTTTAAAGAAGTCTCATAAACTTAGAAAGTTGACAAAATAACAGGTTTTGCATTAGTATACATTTATAAATGACATAAAGTCTAAAACTCAAATGTCTGTCATTATGTACAGAGCAAGACTTACTCAATCATTCACAAACACACCGCATGACCTACAAACACCACCACTCTCAGCCCTTACACACTCACATACACTCAAATCCCTACCTAAAACCCTTGAAAAACAGGACTTATCTGAATCTCCACATATATCCACACAACGGCAGTCAAACCATATCCCACAGCACACCGCACCTTACAAATACAGCAAATCCCACCTACCGTGCCACCACAACCACGATCAAGTACAGTTTCGCTCAACTGCACTTTTGGAATTTTCGTGTCAAGATACTGAAATTCAAGATTTTACTATTTTGAGATAATAAAGTGCTTCTGGATGCACATACACATATTCACACCCACACATACACACACACACACACACACACACACACACACACACACACACACACATATATATATATATATATATATATAGAGAGAGAGAGAGAGAGATATTAAAAAAAAAAAAAAAAATATATATATATATATATATATATATAGTATTAAAGTATTCCATCATTGAATTTGATTTGGTTTTAATTCTTTCTCAGTCTTTAATCAAAAACATTTATCAATCTACCCATCAATCTCTCCATTTATCTTTCATTTTTAATATTGCTATATGTCTTTGCCTGCCAACTTAGCTTTGCATTTTTAAGTGAAGTCTAATTTTATCTACGCACTTTCACAGTGGAAACCAGGAAGTGATGCTATAGTAGAATATTAATAAAGTAGTAGCTGTTCTCTTGTAGAATATGTTAAACTTTCCCTGAATGCACTGACCATGACTCTGATTAAGGAATGGCTGAGATGAAGAGGTAAGTTGCTGAGGAGTTTGGAGTAGTTCACTTGTAGCTTTCTAGTTTCCTGAGATGCTATAGTTATAGACTCTGTTTGGTATATTTTCTTAGTATAGATGTGGCAAAGGGGTTAAGGATACAGAAGCATATGCCTATCTACCACATGGCATCACTATAAAATAAACATTGACTATATAGGAGATAAACATGTTTATTTATATGCCATGCAGATGTTCAAAGTTTTTGTATTTATATCAGACTTCTCTTTTTAAAGAGAATTAATAATGAATAATTTTATTAACTTTTAGACACAAATAGTGGTACAATTTCCTATCAAACTCTTTAGCAGTTAGTTAATAATGTAACCATGCATTAAACATGTGACACCTAGGGACTTTGGGCAGCATGAGAAATGAAAGCAGACAAGATGGTGAACCAGAGGTTATGAGGTCAAGAACCCAAATCATGCCTTGTTTTCAAAAGTGTGATTTTGCACATATAGTGATTTCATAAATATTATATCCAATGCAAAACTTATTAAACACAAACTGACTAACATGTACAAGCTCCCTGTAAATTATTACACTTAGTTCCCATTCTGATTCATGGCTGAAAGTGAAGAAGAAATACTTTACTGGAAATCTCTGTTTGGTTTTTGTCTTTTATACTTTGTATTGCAACAAAATTAATGGATTTGACTGTGAAGTTGGAGCCCAGGCTTTGAATTCTACTTTATCTAACTCTTCTGTAACACTAATGAATTACATTTTTTTTTCTCGAACAAATAATGTTACAATAAAGAAGTATAGGTAATGAAAATAAATACATAAAAAGGAGTATACATTGTTATTCTGCCTATGATGGTTTTGCTAAACTAAGTTTTCAATTATAAGATCACATCTCCTTGGAAGAAGTAACATTTTGCACCACAGTGGCCTTGGTATAATAATAGTTGCTTCCATCAAAGACAAGTTACATTTATCACAAAGAGTTCTGCATATAATGTCTCAAAGAACTGACTAGCTAAGCGGTCTAATTCATCATCAAGATTTAAAGAATTTCATCTGACATTTACCTTTATTCATTAGCTTAATGAAATTATGTTATTATATTCATTGTTCTCATGTTGAATATGTATCTCATAGTTACATCCTGTAATTATGTCTCCCTTGTCAGTGTTTAAACAGTATTATATTACATATCTAGAAAATGTTAGCCTTGATTTTTAGTTATTTCATTCATTCATTCATTCATTCATTCATTCATTCATTCGTTCATTCATTCATTCAGTCATTCATTCATTTATGGATACCATCTTTATCCTGTTCTGGATTATGTGGAAATACAAGCATGCCTTGTCAAACAATGGGCATCAAATATGCAACTAACTCCAGATGGGAATCAGTACATAAATGGATGGTACACAAATTCCTACAAGCAATAACACAATCCATTTTACCAAAAAGTATGATGTTTTTGTAATGAGAGAGGAAGCCAGAAACTCTGTTTTAAACCCACAAGGGCACAACGTAGTCAGCAGATTCCACACCAAAGGTACCTCAACTGCTTGCCTTTTGAACATCTGAAGAGTTATTATTTATTTTATTTTATTTTATTTTACATTTGTTAACCGGGGGTGTCTGACTGAGCCGAAAAGGCCCTTTTTCAGCAGAGGCCCGGGGAGAAAAGCTCCACAAAGAAAAATTACAGACACATTTAGTTATTTAGACATAATCAGTATACACACAAATTACAAGAGACATGTTTTTACAGTGGTATGCGGCACAAACAGTTACAGTGGAGAACAATCAAAAAAGATATTAATTTTAAAAATAAAGGTAAGTAATAGATTTGTGGTGTACAGCTGAACTTTGGAATGTAGGTAGAATACATACATAGTACACAGGTACAGTACATACATTGTAGATTAGCCAGTGTTTGTGAGTAAGATTGAAAACTTTTATCAATTGCTCTAGATTTAGTATGCATATGTTATCCGCTTTCACTAGCCTGGGGAGCAATCATGGCACTGCCAACTTTGCTTGAGATGTTGCCTGATGAGGTCTTTAAAGGAGGCTTTGGATGATGTGTTTTGAATGCTAGTAGGGACAGAGTTCCATTTTTTAGCCACCGAACTACTATATAGTGCATCTCCAAAGCTATTGTAGCTGTTGGTGACTTCTAGTAGTAGTTTGCTTGATGATCTAAGAGGCCTTTTGGCTGAGTGATGTTGTACTAGGTTTTGAGGGCAGGACACTTATTGGGGAGGTAATAGATAGAATGACAGAGGCAGAGCTGATTGTAGGTTAGGAGGTTGGGCAGTTCAAGCCAGTGGAGCTGTCTCAAAGCAGTACAGTGATGAGTTCTATATGAGCAATTTGCAGCAAAATGGGCAATTCTGTTATAGCAAGCTTCCATTTTGCTTAGTTCAGTTTTGTTGAGATTAGTCAGAATGGGAGATGCATAGAGTAGGGTGGATAGAAGTTGGGAGCGAGCAATGGCTGATCTTGATTTGTTGGTAAGAAATGGTTTGATAGTGACCCCAGTTTGGCATGTACTTTTTTAATAGTTAAGTTCAAATGACTATCAAATTTTAGGTGGGAGTCTATGGTTATTCCCAATAGCTTAGCCTGTGCCACTGGAGCAATTGGAGTAGCATTTGTGGAGTAGATAGTGAATTGACTGTTAGTGTTTTGTTAGAACTGGTTATAACCATAAGCTGAGTTTTCTTTGGATTGAGGATAAGTTGGGCTTTAGAATGCTAGTTGAGTTGTTTGCAGGAGGGTGGGAATGTTTTGTGCAGCACAGATTAAGGTAGTGTCATCTGCATACTGAATTATAGATGCATGCTGTGTGGAGGTGTGGAGGTCATTTGTGAAGACTGTGAATAGTAGTGGTCCTAAGACAGAACCCTGTGGGACTCCTATAGTTATGGGCAGCTGAGGAGAGAGAGAATTTTCCCATTTCACAGCTTGGTACCTGTCAGTTAAGTAGCTTTGGAACCAGGTAAGAGTGGAATTAGATAGATGATATTGGTTTAGTTTGTTTAGCAGGATTTGACTGTGTCAAATGCTTTGGACATATCCAAAAAGAGTTGACACTTGCAGGCCTTCATTTTGAGACGGTTTACTGTGTCTGTGAAGCAGAGGAGAGCTGTAGTGGTACTATGGGCAGGTCTGAAACCATGCTGAGTAGGTGACAGGATGTTGCAGTCTAGGAGATAGTTTAGCATCTGGGTATGGATGCATTTTTCTAGGATTTTGGCCAGGGGAGAGTAAAGCAATGGGTCTGTGGTTATTAAGTTCAGTGGAGGTCCATGTATGGGTGTAACATAGGATATTTTCCAGAGTTTGGGCACATAGTTTTCAACAATTGATCTGTTTATGAGAGTGGAGACTGGGATAACAATAGCATCTGCTGTGAATTTCAAGAAATAGCTGCTGTTGATGAGGTTTTAGTTTGAGAGCATGCCTTTGATTGAAGTGGTGGAAACTGTTTTGAGGGTAAAGCTTGTATTAGTGTTATTTGTGTTGGGGGATAGTGAGGAAGGAACTGTCCTGTGATACTAAGGATAGAATTGAGTTCACAAAGTGGGAGTTGAATTGTGTTTAGGGAACTTTAGTGTCAGGGTGGTTGATTTAGTAGCTGGTTTACATTTTGCCAAAATTTTGTGGGTTGTGTTGGTATTTAGTTTGTAATGTTGTGTAGTAGGATTTTTGTCCAGCCTAATGCATTTTTGCGCAGTGTCTCTGGACTTGAGGATTTGTTTGGTTTCTTTACTGAGCCATGGGTTTGTAGAGGTTCTAAGTGTCTAGGTGTTGTAGAAATGTTTTGTTGTATATAGTTAGTGGTTTTGCATATGCTTGTTCTACTACGTATAAAAGTATATTATGTTGTGGTCACTTACGATCTGGGAGACTGCCTGTGTGGTGTACATGGTGGGGTTGCTAGTTACCCAGACCCCAGGATGGATGGATTCCCTTTTTTTTTATCACACCTAGTTGGAATTTGGACTAGCTGCTGGTAGCCATGGAGATTTATTAGATTACTTGGTGGTTCTGATATACAGGTGAACCAATCTAGGTTGAAGTCCCCAGAATAAGGGTTTCTTGTGAGTATGTGGAAGAACACCAGGATAAGAAGTCTTCAAGGCTAGCAGGTGTATTACCAGGTGGAATATAGATCACAATTATGGTGATGACCTTTTATTGTGAGATAAGTATGTCCCAGTCTGTCTTGTCTAATGATATTTTATTTAGCCAGGTTTCTGTTAAAGCAACTATGTCTGGGGAGTAGTGTGCTATTGTGGCCTGGAGTTCAGGTATTTTATTTTTGATACTTCTAATATTAATATTTAGCATTAAAAGATGGTTGGTTTTGCTGCTGTTGTTGGGATGAAGAAAGTGGGGGTGTTATGTTCTGACATTTGTGTTTGAGCAGTCATTATGCTTGGTCATGTTTATTTTTATTTTTTATCTATCATGAGGCACAGTTGGTATAACTAAAATTAAGCATTTTAAACAAATATTACAAAGGATACATACCTTCACACTGTAACATATACAGCATGCACAAAGGTCCCCTTGGCTGTGTCGTGTTTTCCCTGCAATCACTTTGCACATATGAAACACACACTGATCATTTTTTGATTCTTTTCCTTCAGTGTTTGAATCATATACTTACATTGTAGTTTTTCATTCATTTACTCATTCTGCAGTACTTTTTTTATCTTCTGCAGGTGACCATCAGCAGATCCCAGTGCCTCTCCTCTATTGCCAGATCTACCTACCTGTCCTGGACTTTTCTGGACTAGTTCCACTAAGGCTTGAGACTGATTAGGAGATCAGTTTATCCCAGACCTATTTCATGTTACTCGCTGGGAAAGTTTCTCTATATGCCCTAATGTTCCCTTCCCTGGGGTGTCATGGGGACATGTTGGTCTATCATCCTGTCTTAGCAGTGACTCAGTCAATATCTTCAACCCTTCCCTACTAAGAACACCCTCTCTATTTCCTTGGCCTACATGTGGTATCGAATGTAAGGAGTATCCAGGCACACACCATCCTCCCAAGGATGGGCACACCCATTCTTCTTTGCCAGCACCTTGGACACCCAAGCCACTCAGTGAACCAAGGTCACCTAGGCCACAGTTAGGGATTTATCCTTCTATATCATGGCATTTGCTTTCCTTCTGCAACACTTACTTTATCCTTTTCGGGGTCATTGGCAACTGGTTCCCACCCCATCAAGCAAAGGGCTAATGCTGATCAGAACACTGATCCAAAACATTGCATATACACACACTCACTCCCACATCACAATCATACATTCAAGCACTTTAGAGGAGTGCCAAATCACTTAATGGCATACCTTTGCTGTGAAGAAGGAAACTGTAACAGATAACAGCAACATGCAGACACGGAGGACATTCAACTTTTGTGAAAAAGATAGTCAGATCAGTGCCTAAAATAGAAAACAAAGAGCTGTGAGGCAGCAGAACTAACGACTGTACAAATTAGCTGCTCATTATGGCAAAGCAAAACACTTAAACTGGTTTAATCATGAAACAAAATATTTATAAAAATGATGTTCATAAATGCAGCTAAAAAGATTGCAAAAAAGTTAAAACAAATGCAAATCACAGCTGATGCTATGAAATGTGTGGTAATGTTGCACTCTTGCAAAATTTGAAAAAATTTTTATTAATAGCATGACAACCTCTTGTGAGATCAGTTGTCAAACTACTGGACTTTAAGTATCATTAAAGTAACAGTAGCCCATTCCCAGTTATTGTTTCTGCTTTTAAACTGACAGCTAATATACAGCCATAGTATGGTACAGACTTCTACAAGAATACTGAGGCTACATAATTTGTCTGCAGCAAAAAATATGCAGCACATTTGCTCATAGTGAAACAGCACTGCTGATTATAGATTCTGTACTGTTTCTGTGCAGTTGTACAACTGATGAATAAACAAATAAATAAATAACAAGACTGTTCTTTTTGCTGAAACAAATCTATAGAATTAAATAATAGCTATGCACCTCCTAGATTTCTTCCACCTCACCCTGCTTCATATGAAATAAATAATACCAATGTAGCTGCTACATAACTCTCCAGTATTAACTGTTGTGCTTTGTTCCCAGGAAGGTAACTTACCTGCTAGGAACAGCACTTGCTATAAGGGAGTACATTATTCTCTAACTAAAAAGAACAGCTCCTCAGCCACTTGCATGTTTTCTGACTTTTAAATATATCCTAGTGAAAGTTTACTGCCCACACACAACATTTAACAGCAACAGGTTTACTCAGTCACAGAATGTCACTTTAACCAGTGTAGGGCAATAACATAGCTTCAGTTTGCTTGCACCCTAACATGAAATAAATAAAGTTGACTTCATTTACTGATGGATAGATTGGCCGATTTATGTATTTAGTTAATTTCTTTCACTAATTCATATAAAGACATTACAGCTTGTCTGATCCCATAGTTTTGTATGACTGGCATTCAAGTAGTGAACGGTATTTAACTTTACTAGGGTATGCAACTAATGTAAAGGTACTGTCTCTAATGGTTTAATAGAAATAATTAAATCGTCCACTTTTGTCTTCCCTGCCATAAGTTAACACCCACACTTCAGATACATCAACTTACTCCAAAGCACTCGGTTGTCCAGAATGTTATAGAATGCAATGTAGAGTATGTAGTGATGGGTTTAGTGTCTTTGTCTTTTTAGTGTGGCCTCAGAGTTAGTATATATAAGTAGCGGGGTTGCAGGGGGGGGTTGCCCCCCTGTTCATATGTAGGGTAGGTGTGGGTATTTGTGTTGTTATGTTTGTGTATGTTTTGTTGGTTTGTTGTAATGTGGGGAGGAAGGTGTATGTATGTTTGTGTGGTAGATGATGTATTTAAAAGTCGCGATTTTGGGGTTTCGATATTGTGAATATTCGGCTTTATAGTGTCGAGATACTGAAATTTGAGATTTAAGTATATTGAGATTATAAAGTGAATCCGTGCACCCTAAGGTGGTGAACAGAGCTAACAAGGTGCATTACAGATTTATCACTTATTGCTTATGATGGCATTATATGTGTAGTTCTGCAAACATAATAGGAAGACAGAGGTCACATCGCATTACTGACAGAGTGCAGGTCAAGCTGAATAGGATGGTGATGGGAACTGAAAGCATGATATATAAAGAGGTTTAAGGCACTCAATTTCCTTTTCACTGTAATAAAAGACAGACACCATGTCATGATAAGTGTAAGCTTGGTGGCATTACTATAGAAAGGAAGCATAGAACAAGAAGATATAAAAAAAAAAATAATAATATTTTTTCTGAGATGAAATGACAACTAGAATCAACTTCCAGAATGAGACATAGAGACAAAGACCTTTGGAATCAGCAGCTGTGGGACTGTTAGAGCCTGGAGTTAGGATATTTATGTCTGGTACACACTGTACACTACATGGGGGTGGAGGGGTTCTTGTTATTTAAATTGTTTATTTTTGCCTATACAGATGGTTATCATATTATGGAGAATGGCAGTGGAAGATCACTTATACCAGGGGATAGGAATGTGGCCTTTCCACACTGTTTTGCAATCTCAAAGTAAGTATATAATATAATAAAATCTAATCTAATATAATATAATATAGCAATAACCCACGCCTGGTGTGGGTAATGCTGGATTTACCCACGTTTGGTGTGGTTTGGTCATGAGGGCGATGCCCGAGTGGCAAAACAAAGCCAACCGTGGGTAAATCCAGCATTACCCATACCCAGAAGTGGGTTATTGCTATTATACAATGACATTATTTAAGAAAAAAAATAATTACTTTTCTTAAATAATGGCATTGTATATTGCCTCCTTGCTGCCCTTCCGCAGCTGTCTGGTATTCTGCTGCAGTTCTGATGTACTGCGCATGAATACGCCTACGCAGTAGATCAGAGCTGTGGGCAAAAGCAATGGAGAAAGCAAGATCTCCGTTGCTTTTTACAAACTGTTTTACTATGTTAAATGGGTTTAACATAGTGAGACAGCTTTAAAATAAGCAACGGAAATCTCCGTTGCTTATTTTATAGCTCTCTAGCTATGTTAAACCCATTTAACATAGCCAGACAGTTTTGAAAAAAGCAATGGAGAAAGCAAGATCTCCGTTGCTTTTTACAAACTGTTTTGCTATGTTAAATGGGTTTAACATAGCAAGACAGCTTTAAAAAAAGAAACAGAGAATCTCCGTTGCTTTTTTTTAAAGCTGTCTTGCTATGTTAAACTCATTTAACATAGCGAGACAGTGTTGCTGTAAGATTTATAGTAATGGAAAAAGTCTGGGCGGCCGGACCTTTTTCCATTACTATAACTCAGATTTACAATGTGCACGCTGACCAATCAGTGTGCACAGTTTTGAATATTAATAGGGGGGGTTGTTGTATAATGTAATATAGCTATATCTATCTATCTCTCTCTCTCTCTCTCTATATATATATATATATATATATATATATATATATATATATATATATATATATAAAATCTATACACACGCACACACACACAAATATATGTATATATACACACACACACACACACACACACACACACACACACACACACACACACACACACACACACACACACACACACATACACACACACAACATATACGTGTGTGTGTGTGTATGTATGTTTGTGTGTATATCTATATAAATAAAAATGAAAATGTTCGTTTGTTCAAAATCTTAAATCTCATAAAGTTCTTCACCGATTGCTTTGAAATTTTCACACAATGCTGCATTCGAATATGCATGTGTTTTTATATACCTACTATTATATAGATGTCACACGCTGCATTCGAATATGTGCATGTTTTTATATACCTACTATGAATTCTATATATTTGTATACAAATATGCAATTTTATATGTTTTGTTATAACTTTCTTACTTCTTTTTCAGTGCAATCAATCTGCTTTTGTTCATCCAAATAATGCCTCGCAGAAGATCAAACTTAGATCATCGTACTCGCGGAGCGGGAGCAGTGCGACAAGTAATTGCAAATCAAACTGAGGAAGAACGGGCATCAGCGAATGAGCAAAACAGACAAAGAATGGTTCAAATACGTGCTGCGGAAACAGCAGAGCGACGTGCAGCCAGACTTGAGGATGCACTGTTGCGAGTACGGCAATCGCGTTCTGCAGCTTCAGATCTGCTTCGTTCTCCTCGATCGATCGACACCAGCAGATGAAATAAATGCTTGCCTGAAATACTCTACTTTGTGTCGACACGTAAAGACGTTAAAATTAACTACAAATATGCATGTCCAGCTGCAAAACGATCAATCAGCTGAGATATTCTCACATCAATTGCTGGAAATTGGGAACGGAAAGGTGCCGGTTGATCTGACCTCAGGATGAATTTCATTGCCTCATAACTTCTGCAATTTAGTGACGTCAAAAGAAGAATTGGTTGAAAAAATTATTTCCCAATATTCAAACCAATTATAAGAATCAGGATTGGCTGACTGAACGAGCTATTCTTGCGGCCAAGAACAAAGACGTCTACGAACTTAACAATATTATTCAGTCTAACATTCAAAGCGAGGCAGTCACATACAAGTCTGTCGACACTGTTGTGGAAGCAGATGAAATGGTTAATTATCCAACAGAATTTTTGAATTCACTCGATCTGCCAGGGATGCCACCGCACGTACTGCAATTGAAAATCGGCGTGCCAATTATCATGTTGCGAAATATCAACCAGCCAAAGCTTTGCAACGGCACACAGCTTGCAGTAAAAAAATTAATGAGCAATGTCATAGAAGCAACAATCTTGACAGGACCTTTCAAAGGTGAAGATGTCCTCATTCCTCACATTCTTATGATTCCAACGGATATGCCATTTCAATTTAAGAGATTGCAATTCCCAATTCGATTGACGTTTGCAATCACCATCAACAAAGCTCAGGGCCAATCTTTAGAATTGTGCGGTTTAGATCTACACACGGATTGCTTCTCACATGGACAATTATATGTTGTGTGTTTTAGAGTTGGCAAACCAGGCAATCTCTATATCTGCACAGACAATGGAACAACATAAAATATTGTATACCCACAAGCATTGTGAAATTAAACATATTAGAAACGTGCGCTTTGTCTTTTCTTTCTTTTTCATTTAACCAGACTGAGCCACAGCAACACGTGGCCAAGTACAGCTAGTATAGATATATATATATATATTATTAGTCTTTTCACAGAACCAAATTTTGTCTTCACATTTCAAACAAATGTTCATACCTCTGGAACCATAAGGGTTATGAAAGAAGTACAAATAGCAAACTCTACAACACAAGCTATTTTTATAGTGGTAGTATTCTTTAGGTTCTAGGTCTTAAATTGAATTTTATAAATCACAGTAAACATAGCAACTATCACTTTTTTAATATTTTGTAAACAACTTACACTATCTCAGCATCCATTCAAATTACACACATGCTGTAAGCAGCGTTTTATTCATCTACCTGCGAGCTTTCATATGACACTGAGGAGTTCTGTCTGTGTTACTTAGTTGTTGAGATGTTTAGATAACTATGAAAATTATATCTGTATAAATTAATATCATAAAACAACAGTTAATACCTTTTCACCTGCAATAGACATAGGTCAAATATTAATGCAGTTGAGTTTGCCACTGTGGAAGCTTTAAGATGAAATATTTTAAAACATTGTACATAGCATAGTTTTGGAATTATTGATGCAAATATGAACAAGGAATATTTGACGCCTAGAGGCATCAGCAGAAGGCAACTGCAGATGCACCCGGTGGCATCACTTGGATGCAATTTGTTAAATAATACCTTATTGCTTTCAGCCTTTGCTAGATGTTCAAGGTTTGATAACAAATGCCAGAAGCATCTTTACTTTACATGATCTAGATTTATTTTTATGTTAGTTTTTTGGAACTTATGTGGTGCCTCTTTCAGTATTGTATACCTTATTCATTTTGTGATTCCATCAAACTTTTTTTATTTACCTGTATTATTTATTTTATTATTTATTTGTTTGAATTTGTTTACCAGGATGGTCCGCTGTGCTGAAATGAGCCCATTTTTAGTGGAGGCCCGGGGAGAAAAACTCCCCATCAAAAAAATTACATAAAATATAAAAATGAACAGTTTCAGTTAAATAAACAAACTAAAAGCTAACTACATTAATTACAATACAATAGAGGTATGTAGTCACAGTCAAACAAAGGTAGAAACTAATTTTACCTACTACATTAGTTACAATACAATATAAGAGATAGAGTTGATTGCACATATAAGGAGCCACAGTTAGGTATACTAGGAAACAGGGTGATAAATTAACTTTTGGTAGTATAATGAGTATTAAAGACTTATAGAGACATGTTCTGAAAGATGTGTGATAAAGTTAATGTGTATGAGTCAGTTTCAGTCATGTAAACCAGAAGTCCAAGATAGGAATGCATATCAAATACATAAAGTCCATAACATTTTCAAGTAGGTATATTAATAATGTAGGCATATGTGCTAATATTTGTGATAGTCATATTAGTAGGTAGAAAAGTTTAGATATAAAGGGGGGTGTGGATAAAGGCGATGGCAGTGGTGAGTCAGGGGAATCAGGTTTTAGAAGGTGCTGCATTAGAGTATGTGCAGTGCCATAGAGTAGACAGGTGTTGATGTAGAGACCTTTTGAAAGAAAAGGCTTTATTATTGGTCCTTATAGTTGATGGGAGTGCATTCCACTGTTTGGCAATAGAAAAACTGTAGAGCATTTGTCTAACAGGAAGGTTTGTTTTTTCTACTTGCAGGTGAAGTTGGTTCTTGGATCTGAGAGGTCTGTTTGGGTGATAGCGAGTATGTAAAGAAGAAAGGACTAGGCAATCTGATGGTTTGTAGATAATTTTGTGTGCAGTAGTTAATTGTAAGTATATGAAGTAGTGTGGGGGGTTGAGCCAATTTAGTAAGTGTAAGGAGGAGCAGTGATGGGAGGAATATTTTGCATTAGTTGCAAACTTGGCAATTTTATTGCAGCAGGTTTCAAGTATGGTTTCCAGAGAAGTCTGGATATTGGAGAGGAGAGGAGAACCATAGAGGTGAGAAGATAGAAGAAAGGTTGAGGCAATTATTTTGATACTATTGTGCACATGTTGTTTGAATGTTAGGTTTTCATCTAAGATAATGTTTAGTAGTTTTGTATGAGACACCACCTCAATAATAATTTTGTTTTGAGAATGTATAGTGAATTCAGTCTTGTTCAAGGTGGTGCTTTTCTTGGGGGTACATAATAGGAGTTTAGTTTTGTTAGGGTTTAGGGCAAGGTGGCTGTTGGTCATCCAGGTTTCTGTAGATGTAAAGGCATTTTGATTAAATTGCTGAAGCTCAAATATAGAGTTAGCAGAGCAGATGATGGTGGAGTCATCTGCATATTGTATTACGGATCCTTGTCTAAGAGTAGAGGGGAAAGTTTTTGATAAAAATACTGAAAAAAGGGGCCCTGTTATGGAGCCTTGGGGAACACCTGTGGATGTATCAAGAAATAGAGATAAGGAGTGTTGTAATTTGGTAGGTTGTTGTCAATTTTTGACGTAGCTAGAGAACCAGTTTAGGAGTGGGGGGGAGATGCGTAGTTTAGAAAGTTTTGTGAGAAGTAGAGAGAGTGAGAGTCAGTATCAAAGACTTTAGAGAGGTCAATAAACAGTGAGGATACAATTTTACCTGCATCTCGAGCTTAGTTTACAGTAACCTTAAAGGATACAAGAGCTGTTGTAGTACTATGGCCTTGCCTGAACCCATGCTGAGTAGGGGAATGGAGATGATTTTGAAGTAGATAGCTTAGAAGTTGAAAGTGAGTACATTTTTTCTAAGATTTTTGAGATAGGGGAGAGAATAGCAATAGGGCAAAAATTGGAAATATCTGTACTGTTGCTGCCTTTGTGAAGGGGGAGAATATATGCTTTTTTACAGATGTTAGGTACAAAGAACTCTTGGGTAGATCTGTTAAAAAGTAAGTTGATTGGATAAGCAATGGCTTTAGCTAGCATTTGGAGATAATCTGGGGTAGGTTGTTAGGTACTTTAGAGCCATGTTTAAGCTTGAGAAGTAGTTTTGTTATAGTAGCAATTGGTATTGGGGAAAACAAAAAACTAGGTGGAGAGGGATTATTGGTGTTTTTGGAAGATTGCTTTGGTGGAACAGGTTTACTATTGCAGTTAGATTGAGGGAAGGTAGCAGTAAGATTAGATATGATGTTCATGAAATATGAATTGAAGAGAGTGGCTATTTCAATAGGTGTTTTGTCAGGATTTGGCCAAGGGTTGTTTTTTGAGCAAGGGTTTAGTATGGATGAGATGGAGTTTCAGAATTTCTTTGGGTTTTGTTTATGGTTCATTTGAAGACTTAGGTAGTGTCCTTTTTTGTCATTAATGACTAGACGCTTTACTTGATTATGAAGTTGTCTAAACTGTAAGAGATCAGAGGGATTTTTGTTTGTCTGCCATAGTTTCCATGATTTGTCCCTAGCAGCCATGAGCTGCTTGGTGGTTCTAGTGAGCCAGATGGCATGGGTAGTTTTTATTTTTATTTTTTAACGCAGTGGAGCTATTTTGTTTAGGGTTTTAAGAAATGTTGAGTTGAAGAACTTGACAGCTTCCTCAAGGGGAAGGAATTTTGTTAGGTTCCACTTGATGCTTTTAAAGTATCATTAAGGACTGCTGGATTAAAATTAGTTAGATTTCTTGTTTGTTTGTATTGGTGATGGCTTGATAATGGAGTACTCTTACACAGAACATAGGCTGGCAAGTGGTCACTAATGATGTAGGTTAGTGTGCCTGCTGAAGAGATTTTATTTGGTTCAGAGACTAAAATCCAGTCAAGGATAGAACCACCCTGTTTATTTTTGTTGTGTCTAGTTATATTGGTAATTACTTGTAAAAATGAAATAGTTGATATTAGATGAGGGAGAGTGGTTGGAGAGATCTCTCCAGTTTCTGTTTACATTATCTAGGATGATTGTTTCATTATTTATATTGTTTGATATCCACTCAAGAATTTCTTCTAACAGTGGTATAATGTGCTTTTCCATTTGTGCTTGTAATTGCAGATGTTAGTAATATCACAGCCTTATTTAGGTCATTGAGGATAGCTTCCCAATGTGATATTCATTAACATGATATACCGTGGAGTTGAATTAATGTACAATAAAATAGTACAAAAACACCTTTTGTGAGTCACAAAATACCACATACAGTGAAGTAAGAAGTGGTGCAAAGCTTACTCCATTGTGTACTACAAGTACCCCGAGTAACAGTCATTTATGCTAATTACTGAAACCTCCCATTGATATGCATTTCTCAAGGGTAGCACCATTTGTGTATCAGCCAGTCCTGGTTGTATAACTAGACATACTGCACAGTGCTGCACTTGTTTACACAACAATCACCCTCCCCTGCTAGTAGGTTGCTTGCTATACAGTGCTGAGCAGATACCAGTGCAACAAGACATCAGTGTAGTCCCCTGTGGTGCAAGCAAACCTACTAAAACACATTACCTCATCCTGCCCTCAAACTGTGATGCTGACTAGCTCCAACCAAAAGAATCTCACACAGGACCAATTCTCTTCATTTCCATAACATAGTAATGAACCCTGGAGTACTGTCATGACTGCTGACCGTGAATCTTTTCTGAATCGCAATCATTAAAGGCAGCAGAACTCAATACACTGAAGTAAGTCAGATTAGGAATGTACAGTATGATTTACAAAGCTAAGCATATGGTTAGGCATATTGTAAAAAGCTAAGTTGTTTTATTCTGTTATGGTGTATAGCTGCTTGAATTCCAAAACTGAGTAGCACATTGAATGCTAAAACATGCAATGCACTCCCGTGCGCCATTCCAGAAAAATGGGATGAAGAATGTGCCTCCCAGCAGTGCAGTAGTCATAGGTTATAAGGTATATACATGCATGTATCTGCTCCCAGTGTTTGTCAATCTCAGGGCCAGGTTTTCATAACCATGTCAATTACTGCATCCTAGTTTTCACTAGTGAAGTCTAAGAAGGATGATGCAGTGTATGCATATATTTATGCAAAAATGACACATCCAAAATATAGAATTACATTCCTTACATTCTTGGTAAATAAAACAAAAAGCAATGCAAAATGCCAAATAAGGAACATGCTCCTCCTTTTGCTGTTAGTTAAGAGCATAGCAAAGTTTATCCCTAAACCATATTTCTGCTTGTATTTCATTTATGATATTATTGACAAGTTCTTGGTTTTTTTTTTGTGGTAATTATGTGAAATTGTGAGAACCTGAAAAATTTAAATTCATTGCATTAAATAACAAACTGATATTGATTGATTGAAGAAATCAATTTAAAATTTAAAAGATTATCATCATTATTTGTAGTGAAGTGGCAGTGAAAGTCCAACTGTTTTTTTTTTTATGTGAAAAAGGTTTGAATACCTCTGTTCCTATAAGTATTTTACGTTATAAAATGTCCTCATTATTTCTTAATAGAATAAATTAAATTACAGTATGTCATAATGTAGTTATCATTTATGATATAAATATAAAAAAAAACCCTTTCAGATGTTCATTTACTTGAGATTAATCAATACCCGTGGTAATTTAAAAACATTTGGCAAATGTTTTTATGTTGTTGCTAATGCCTTGCATCCAGTCACACACTTGTGTGCAGACAATGAGCCCTAATTCTCATTAAGAATGAATACGGGGCAGTGGCAGCAACTCGTAGAATATCCCACTCTTGGATGTAAACTAGACTGCAAGAAGATATATATATATATATATATATATATATATATATATATATATATATATATATATATATATATATATATATATATATATATATATATATATATATATATATATATATATATATATATATATAAATATATGTGTATATATATATATATATATATATATATATGTGTGTGTGTAATAACTGCAGTGGTGGTGCTGCGGTAGCATTGTCACCTCACAGTAAGATGTTGTCCTGTTCGATTCTCAGCTAGAGCTTCTTCTGTGTGGAGACATGCATGAATGGTTGTACCTTCATTGAAGGTTGTGCATCAGGGTCGGCAGCTTGGCATGTAAAAATCTACTGCCAATCATTAGCAGACCGGAGTTCCATTGTGGCAACCCCTAACCAGGAAAAGCCGAAAGACACAACATATATATATATATATAAATATATAGATTTTATATATATAAATATATAGATTTAATAGATATATATATATATATATATATATATATATATATATATATATATATATACATATAGATAGATAGATATGTGTATATGTATGTGTATACAGGTAGATAAAGAAAAAGCACGTTGGTGAAAGTAATAAGGGAAGTAAGGGAATGAGGGAAAAAGCAGGGAACTAAAACTAACATAGAAGACAGACAAGACTGACAGTGGAGGGTCTGGCATAATGACTGAGGTAGGCACACACACAGAAAATACAGTGGTGATGGGCGATATCGAACAGCAAATAGGGTGGGCATAGACACAAGAGGGAGGGAAACAATAGGATTGATGATAGGCTGGATTGCACACCTGCAATTGCTATCACCCACAATGCATTAGGAGCTTATTTGCCACATGAGCTGCCTCATCACTTGGCCCTGGATCAGGTGGCGCAGCCAGTGCTAGTCAGAGGTGCAACTTGATGTGTCATCGGAGAAGGATCTGTAAACAGTCAATGTAGACATGCAGCCTCATATCAATGAGCCTCCCCATTTCTTATAACTGCAGCTGGCTGGTTACAGAACATCACCACCTGTTGCAGGTGTGGTTGAAGTGACCAATGCAGGCACTGCAGGAGGTACAAAGATGACTGTGGCTGCCTGAGACAGAAGCATTGTGGGTTTTGGTCAAGGTGGCATTGTTGCCATTGGTAGTAAGCCAAAAGGCATTGCTGCAGGAATGGATAAAGTTTTTCTGCTTCTGCTGCATATACATGTAAAACAAATGGAGGGGAAAAAAGTAAGTAATAGAAAGGATATCAAGAAAGTGGGTGTGGGAGACAGAAGTACAGATGCAGCAATAAAATGTAGTGAATACCTATCCTTACTTTAACTGTGTTACACGTATTACAAGTGAATGAACAAGAAACACTGTCCCAAGGTAATAATGATGACACATTATACAACCTTATGATGTGTGTGTGTGTGTGTGTGTGTGTGTGTGTGTGTGTGTGTGTGTGTGTGTGTGTGTGTGTGTGTGTGTCTGTGAGTGTGTGTGTTTGTGTGTTGTGTGAGTGACACAAATCTACAACTATGAAGAAAAAAAGGAGTTTATACTTACTTTTGACACATAATAGTTGAAAGAACAACAGACATCAGTGCCAAAATACCAACAGTGGGATGACAAAACATAGCCAATTACAAAATGAAACACTATGTCTTAACACATTGAGGAACTTGGACATGCAAAGCAATGCTTTCATTGAAACACAAAGTAATGTTGTGTGGGAGTCAATGGAAAGTGGGTCCACTGGGCTAATGAATAAGGCAGTGGTCTCTTAAGACAGGGATTATGGGTTCAAATCCCATCTCAGGTGATGTAATCTTGATGCAAGTAGAACTTTTTGGTGTTGGGAGGTTGGCATAATGGTTAAGGCCCATACCTTACAAGCACAGAACTCAGAATGAGAAAAACACCACTGTGAAGTTGCAGATAATGCTACAATGTGCAAGGGTACTCAAGCCTGCAGCCATCATCTTATGCAATTAACAGGTTAAAGGCTGATACATGTACAATTTACCTGATGATTACAGTTAAACATGCAGTAATATCATTAGACACGGAATATCACGAAAATATTTTTGTGAGATTTGTACCAATGAAATGGAGGACATCTCACAAGCAATTTTCCATGAAATGCTGTACCTAGAATTATTCAAAGTACAACAAACATGAAGAGCAACCAAATATGTTGTCAAAGTAGTCTAGTAAGGGGAAATGGACCCACAGGCATCATATGACACACTCCAAAAGCAATGCCTTAACATGCTGAGCTACATGTTTTTAGGTTCATAGGTTCATAGGGGTTTACTAGGCTAATGACCACAAGGGCCTTTTTAAGCCTAGCCATGCATCCCAAATCTCTGACAAGCTCTGATAACCTTGATAAGTGTAAGCATGGGCCTGGGAGATGAACCATTTACAAGTTATCTGTTTCCATTTGACACATAGGTGGCAAACCAGGGATGACTTCCCAGTTTTCCATCCAGTTGTCGAAGTTGCACTTGAATTGAGTTAGGGAGGAACTCTGCTTCACATGGACGGGGAGTCTGTTCCATAGATGTGATAATCTCTGGGATACATACCTATCTCTCCAAGCAGGTTCTATTTATATCACAGGCAAGGTTTAAGGCTTTAGAACAGGTAATTCTGGTACTGTTTGTTTTGTGGATATGTAGGAGGTCCATCAGAGTGAGGTTTGACAATGCCCTTTATGCCAGGCATAGATCTCTCCTCAAAAGCCTATAGGAGACAGAATACAGGGATAGGGCCTTGAGGTGTTCTGCATAGGACATATTGCTTATGCCCTGTATTCTTTTAGTGAGGAACCACTGTGGACCTTCCAATTGTTAGCTATGTTTGGTTACGTGCATACCAAAAGGGGTATTCTACTAAATGACTGGTCTGATTAATGTCGAATACAGTGAAAAAATGACTTCCTTGGACTTAGATGCCATACTTTTGTTTATAAGTTGCACAACATAGAATGATTTCCTCCACACTGTACATACTGCACAACATAGAATGATTTCCTCCCCACTGTACATACATGATGATCAAAGGCTAGATTATTATCTAAGTGTGTCCCTAAGTCCCTGACTACTGGGTCAACTCTAAGGGGTGTGTTGTCAATATGATAGTTACTAGGGATGGATGACTTCCCAAAGGATACTATTATGCATTTCTTAGCATTTAGTTTTAGCCTATGGCTCTGACACCAGTTGTTTGTCTGTGTCAGCCCCTCCTGGAGAACATTTGTGTCAGTGTGAGATTCAATGATAGTGTTCTTGGTCTTAGAGACAACATTAAGGACCTGTTCCCTAGTGATAGTAGGGGGAGTTATATTTAACAATATTTCCTGAGGGAAGGTTGAGGGGGAGAGGGGACTAATATTGGAGCTTAATTTATCAACCAGGAGGTTTTCTGTATCTTTTGTGTATTGACTATCTGGTCCAGGGAGTTTGTGTTTACCAAATCCAGGAATCTCTGGCATGTACATTTGGTGTCGAATTTCATTCCCAGTTCATAGTGGGGTAATTAAAGTCATGCATGAATATGGTATTGGATTGGATGGTTAGTGTTTCTAATAAGTTTAAATACATGGTATGGGTTTCCTGGGTCATAGAGGGGGACCTATAGCTTGCAAGGAAGTGGTAGTGGATTTTCCCTATGGTGATTTGAGCAGCTCAAGTGCATTGCCCTGTTTGACCAGCCTTGAAGTATATTTATTATTGATGTAAACAGAGGCACCTCCACCTTTAGTCCCTGTCTGTGAAGTAGCTGGCCTAAATGTGTGGAAGACATTATAACCTTGCACTGCTGGTGTGCTCTCTGTGGCTTTAAACCATGGTTCAGTGACTGCATAGACATCAGCATTCTGTAGGGTAAAGAGAGCTTCTAGGGAGTGGAGTTTTTTGGTTTAGACTCCTAGCATTGAGCAGTAATACCTTTAGATTTTCTTGGTTTCGATTTGCTATGTCAGAAGTACTTTCAGTTTGGCATTGCCTAAAAAAAGGCACTATGGGGGAAGACAATGTTTTAGCTAATATTCGAAAGCCTAGAGGGGAGAGGTGCAGTCCATCCCTGGCAAAGTAGCATGGCCTGTTGACCATCTCCTTCCATGCTGACAAATATTGCATGCATCCCCTTAGACTGACACCAGAAACTAAACCAATTATTAAAGTCAATCATCTTTTGTTCGTATTGTGGCATCATCCATGGAGAAGGTAAATTGCTGCTCAATGCTAGCCTCATAGCAGCATGAGACGCATATTCCGAGAGCTCTATGATGTCTCTCTTCATATAGTCTAGGGAGGTATGTCTCATGTCATTTACTCCCACATGAATTATGACTGAGTCATATTGGTAATCGTGGTCCAATGACCTGAGTTCATGAGTAATGTGGTTGATACTAGCCATTGATAAGCACCTGACTGTAACTTTCTCCTTACTCAGCCTGATGAGAGGAACATCAGTGTGTCTCATGATGGAGTCTCCAATGAGTAGAATGTTGGATTGTGTGGTGACTTGCCTTATGGGCTTAGAGGTAGAGGCTCCATGAAATGTAGCTCTATGTGTTGATGTGGGTGTTGTTTTGAAAGAGTGCATTTGGGGCTGCTGAGGGTATTTCTTATATGTACTTCATCTAGGAGATCTTTGTGGTTTGGGAAGGTTACATGTAAGTGCCTCAGCATATCTTGGTCTATTTGTCTGCTTTGAATTGTGTGATGGGTGCAGCATGTGTACTACTGACAACCTTATCAACATTAGGAGTACATGTATGTGAGAGATTTGCCTTCAGTGACATTGTCTAACTACATCTCTCACATACCATATCAGTTTGTTTGAGAATTAACTGCCTCAGGATGTCCATATCCACCAAATTGGTAATGGAGATGGTAGGAAAGTTCATATCCATGGCAACAGACGTATTTTTTTATTGATTAGATTGTTGGAGTGAGAATATCAGTCACTGTCAAGAGTATCCAGTTTGCAACTATGTGAGCAGTGCTTGTCACTGCAAACTAGTTGTCCTATGTGCAACTAGGTATTGGAGAAATTTAAATTGTGCTTTTACAGGAAAAATGTCACTCAAGGTGTCTGAGTCTGTACAGACTGCCCAGCACTTGAGGGGAAACTAATACATAGACCCTGAAAATTTAAGGATGAAGTATTTAGGCAGATATTCTGAAGTTAAAAACAAATCAAGCAGTACTTACTGAAAGCAAAGAATTAGCTTGTCAGAATGATGAAAAGAGGGGAGTCGCATGAATGACTACAATCTGGCTACCACTAATGCTGGTCTCACCACAGCTTCACTCTGTTGGGAGACAATGCTCCTTTGCTTCTTCTCTCACCATTAGCAAAATGTTATCATCAATCCCAAGAAAAGAAGTAGGCAACAGGAGGTTTGGTGATCAACAGTCAAAGAGTTAAATCTTGAATGACCAAAACAGCGATTTTTTTCCCAGGGAAACAATTGCTGAGCCATTATCAGAAGTTTGCTGTTTCCTCCGCTGTAGTGCGATCTTGGAGTTGGTTTATTTAAGTAGGGGGTGTGAACTGTCTGTTTCGGTTAAGCTGTATCGAGGTAAGGGTGTTCACTGTTTTTAGCTGTCAATGTTCAAAAATATAGACCCCCCCTTAGATATTAGGACAGATAATATTTCCTAGAATTCCAATTGCAGTTGCATGTAATTATTACTTTTACACCTGAAACACTTTACTGTTGTAGTACAGATCAGAAACAATTGCTATCCTGAAACACTAAGCTTTTCTGTAGGCTGTATACTGATAGCTGTTTTGTTAGTGAACTACTTATAAAACTGTGACAAGACTTTCATGGGTTATAGAACAAGAGTGAACTGAGAGAAGTACTCCTAGGATTGCTATTTGTTGTGCAGAAGGTTTGTGAAGGCTAAATGTAAACACATTCATCTGCAGTTTCTTAGCCCACTTGTGTATGTCATTGAACCTTGGCTTATAATACTTATGAGTTAAACCAGCTGACTTCTGTTTGCCATATTAGCCTTGCATATCTGCCAAACTGTTTTTAATAATGGAAGATTCACACATTGATGTAATTCAGGAGAAATGCAATAGTACAGCTGATGTACTGTGGGTGGTATTTGGTGATTACTGTTATGTGACTGACATTGGATGATCTACCTGGTTAGCGAAGAAGGGAATGTTAGACTCCCAGGCAGGATGGTGCAGGGAGAGAACAGTGGTGAAAGGGCATGTTCATACCATTGTTTACCATACATAGAGATCAATGTCTAAGTGACAGGCAAAGAAGAAACATCCTTCTGAGTCTACTGAGAAACATACAAGTATGGCCAGGTTCTGAGATGTACAAAAAGGGGTGTTCATGTAGAGCTTTCTTCTTCAACACCAATGGCTTTTTTGATTGCATGTTGCTGACTGGGACTAACATACCTGCAAAGTTATTACAGTCAATATAAATTCTGTTAGAGGGCAGCACTGCAATGGTCCAATGCAGATGTACTCATTCTGCAAAACAATGAGCTGCTCACATGGTATGGTAATGTAGGCTGATAGGTAGTGGGCCATTGCTTGAGACACCTCTGATGTAGGTGGAGGAGTTACTGATCTCTCTTATAGGCAGTACCACCTCACATTGGTCCCACAGAGCAGATGTCAGGACAGAGGTTCACCAGGCATCAAGAATATCTGCAAATTACAAGGTATGTGACGCTCTTTCTCTGTAGCAGCATATTTAGGTCCTTCAGACCTTCTCCTCCTCCTTGCTTTGTTGGTAATGTTGTCTGTTTTGGTTATATCAGGGATTCCAAGTTCACAATCCTCTACTTAAAGTACTGAAGCAGTTTGTGTAACTATTATTCCTACACCTGATTCAGGAGCATACTTCTGGTGCTGTGCTTCACTTATTCCTGTACCTGATTCAGGAACATGCATCTGGTACTGGGCTTCACTTATTCCTGTACCTGATTCAGGAGCATGCATCTGGTACTGTGTTTTAATTATTCCTATATCTGAATCAGAAGCATGCATCTGGTACTGTGCCTTGCTTATTCCTGTGCCTGATTCAGGAGCATGCATCTGGTGCTGGGCTTTACTTATTCCTGTACCTGATTCAGGAGCATGCATCTGGCAGTGTGCTTTAATTATTCCTATATCCAAATCAGGAGAATGAATCTGGTACTGTGCTTTACTTATTCGTGTACCTGATTCAGGAGCTTGCATCTGGCAGTGTGCTTTAATTATTCCTATATCCGAATCAGGAGAATGCATCTGGTGCTGGGCTTTACTTATTTGTGTACCTGATTCAGGAGCATGCATCTGGCAGTGTGCTTTACTTCTTCCTGTTCCTGATTCAGGAGCATGCATCTGGTTCTGTGCTTTACTTATTCGTGTACCTAATTCAGGAGCATGCTTCTGGCAGTGTGCTTTACTTCTTCCTATCCCTGATTCAGGAGCATGCATCTGGTTCTGTGCTTTACTTATTCCTGTACCTGATTCAGGAGCATGCATCTGGTACTGTGCTTTGCTTATTCCTGTACCTGATTCAGGAGCATGCATCTGATGCTGGGCTTTACTTATTCCTGTACCTGATGGAGCATGCATTTGGTGCTGTGCTTTACTTATTTGTGTACCTGAATCAGAAGCATGCATCTGGTACTGTGCTTTGCTTATTCCTGTACCTGATTCAGGAGCATGCATCTGGTGCTGGGCTTTATGTATTCCTATACCTGATTCAGGAACATGCATCTGACACTGTGTTTTAATTATTCCTTTACCTGATTCAGGAGCATGCATATGGTACTGGACTTTACTTATTCATGTACCTGATTCAGGAGCATGTATCTGGCACTGTGCTTTAATTATTCCTATATCCAAATCAGGAGAATGAATCTGGTACTGTGCTTTACTTATTCGTGTACCTGATTCAGGAGCATGCATCTGGCAGTGTGCTTTACTTCTTCCTGTTCCTGATTCAGGAGCATGCATGTGGTGCTGTGCTTTACTTATTCGTGTACCTGATTCAGGAGCATGCATCTGGTACTGTGCTTTGCTTATTCCCGTACCTGATTCAGGAGCATGCATCTGGTGCTGGGCTTTACTTATTCCTGTACCTGATGGAGCATGCATCTGGTGCTGTGCTTTACTTATTCGTGTACCTGATTCAGGAGCATGCATCTGGTACTGTGCCTTGCTTATTCCTGTACCTGATTCAGGAGCATGCATCTGGTGCTGGGCTTTACTTATTCCTGTACCTGATGGAGCATGCATCTGGTGCTGTGCTTTACTTATTCATGTACCTGATTCAGGAGCATGCATCTGGTACTGTGCTTTGCTTATTCCTGTACCTGATTCAGGAGCATGCATATGGTACTGGACTTTACTTATTCATGTACCTGATTCAGGAGCATGTATCTGGCACTGTGCTTTAATTATTCCTATATCCGAATCAGGAGCATGCATCTGGTGCTGGGCTTTACTTATTCCTGTACCTGATGGAGCATGCATCTGGTGCTGGGCTTTACGTATTCCTATACCTGATTCAGGAGCATGCATCTGGCACTGTGCTTTAATTATTCCTATATCCGAATCAGGAACATGCATCTGGCACTGTGCTTTAATTATTCCTATATCTGAATCAGGAGAATGCATCCGGTGCTGTGATTTACTTATTCCTGTACCTGATTCAGGAGCATGCATCTGGCACTGTGCTTTAATTATTCCTGTACCTGATTCAGGAGCATGCATCTGGCACTGTGCTTTAATTATTCCTATATCCGAATCAGGAGAATGCATCTGGTGCTGTGATTTAATTATTCCTATATCCGAATCAGGAACATGCATCTGGCACTGTGCTTTAATTATTCCTATATCCAAATCAGGAACATGCATCTGGCACTGTGCTTTAATTATTCCTATATCCAAATCAGGAGAATGCATCTGGTGCTGTGATTTACTTATTCCTATACCTGGTTCAGGAGCATGCATCTGGTGCTGGGCTTTACTTATTCTGTACCTCTTTCGGGAGCATGCATCTGGCACTGTGCTTTAATTATTCCTGTACCTGATTCAGGAGCATGCATCTGGTGCTGTGTTTGACTTATTCCTGTACCTGATTTAGGAGCATGCACCTGGTACTGTGCTTTACTTATTCCTGTGCCTGATTCAGGAACATGCATCTGGCACTGTGCTTTAATTATTCCTATATCCGAATCAGGAGAATGCATCTGGCGCTGGGCTTTACTTATTTGTGTACCTGATTCGGGAGCATGCATCTGGCAGTGTGCTTTACTTCTTCCTGTTCCTGATTCAGGAGCATGCATCAGGTGCTGTGCTTTACTTATTCGTGTACCTGATTCAGGAGCATGCATCTGGCAGTGTGCTTTACTTCTTCCTGTTCTTGATTCAGGAGCATGCATCTGGTGCCGTGCTTTAGTTATTCGTGTACCTGATTCAGGAGCATGCATCTGGTACTGTGCTTTGCTTATTCCCGTACCTGATTCAGGAGCATGCATCTGGTGCTGGGCTTTACTTATTCCTGTACCTGATGGAGCATGCATCTGGTGCTGGGCTTTACTTATTCCTGTACCTGATGGAGCATGCATCTGGTGCTGGGCTTTACGTATTCCTATACCTGATTCAGGAGCATGCATCTGGCTCTGTGCTTTAATTATTCCTATATCTAAATCAGGAACATGCATCTGGCACTGTGCTTTAATTATTCCTATATCCGAATCAGGAGAATGCATCTGGTGCTGTGATTTACTTATTCCTGTACCTGATTCAGGAACATGCATCTGGTACTGTGCTTTACTTATTCCTGTACTTGATTCAGGAGCATGCATCTGGTGCTGGGCTTTACTTATTCTGTACCTCTTTCAGGAGCATGCATCTGGCACTGTGCTTTAATTATTCCTGCACCTGATTCAGGAGCATGCACCTGGTGCTGTGTTTGAATTATTCCTGTACCTGATTCAGGAACATGCATCTGGTACTGTGCTTTACTTATTCCTGTACTTGATTCAGGAGCATGCATCTGGTGCTGGGCTTTACTTATTCTGTACCTCTTTCAGGAGCATGCATCTGGCACTGTGCTTTAATTATTCCTGCACCTGATTCAGGAGCATGCATCTGGTGCTGTGTTTGAATTATTCCTGTACCTGATTTAGGAGCATGCACCTGGTACTGTGCTTTACTTATTCCTGTGCCTGAGTCAGGAACATGCATCTGGCACTGTGCTTTAATTATTCCTATATCCGAATCAGGAGAATGCATCTGGTACTGTGCTTTACTTATTTGTGTACCTGATTCAGGAGCTTGCATCTGGTACTGTGCTTTACTTATTCCTGTACCTGAGTCAGAAGAATGCATCTGCTACTATGCTTTCCTTACAAGCTTTGTTGAAAAATGATGTATTCAAATGTGATTCTCTATCCAGCACCATCTCTGTGGAACTATCACAGTGGGCAAGCAATGTCACAGTCAGGGGCTACAGTGTGTGTGTGTGTGTGTGTGTGTGTGTGTGTGTGTGTGTGTGTGTGTGTGTGTGTGTGTGTGTGTGTGTGTGTATGTGTGTATGGATGTGAGTGCTGGACACAGGGAATGTAAGCACTGCATCCCCTGCACAGTCCATGGGCACAATTTTAATGATGGCAAACACCCAGGATACATTCACACCACCCATGGAGGACAGGTTACTGAGGGCATCATCAAACAAGGACATGCACCACCCTGTATTGGACCCATATTGGGATGTGCTGGTAATTCCATCGGTTGGGGTGGACATGGGGATGGGGGTGGGTGGGTGTCGGAGTGAGTATTGTTTCTCACCTGAAACATTGTAATCTCTATCTATCTGAGTTTAGTGTGTCAATGGATGCAACTCAGTGTATGTTCAGGGGCATCATAGAAGCACAGGGTAATGCCACCATAGGCATGGCAGAGTAGGTAACGGTGATGGAGGGTGTATTTGATGACCTCCATGAGGGCATATCCTACATGTGTAATTTGCTTAATAGACAGAATCACATGCTAGAATGTGCCTTGTCCTCTCAAGGTTTCCTGTCATGTGTGACATACTATTTATGATGCTCTTTCACAAGTACATCTACGGATAGTAGCCATGATAGACATCGATGAGGCAGACCACACTCGTAGCACTAGCTTTGCCCACTGCTACATTTATTGTGGGGGTATCTACACTTGTGAGAGGATATCCATGGGGACACAGCAGTCAAGATAGTGGCAGTTCTGGTGGCAGGCATCATTCATCATCATGCAGCCCACCAGCATCTTGACACAGGCAGGGCATAGTCATTGTTATGCCTGATAGAGGCAGCACCATTGAACAAGTGTGTGCAGTTAATGCTCAAACTTCTACTATGCATCCCTGGACCTTTCTACTAGGTCAACCCAAAGTGCTGTTCCTACTGCTGAGGCTTTACCCCAGCAGACACCCAGTCACCGCTCATGCCCACAGTATAAGACACACACACACACACACACACACACACACACACACACACACACACACACACACACACACACACACACAAACACTCTCAATCCCATCTGTCACACATACTCACCTGCATTCTGTCTATACATCTCTTCTACAGTCACATATCTTGCTGTGAAAGGCAACCACATGTGTTTCTTCACCCACCTGTGCAGATGATCATAACTGCACCCTATCCTTTGTGTATCACATGCTGCACAGAGTAGCCTGCCTATGCATGGGTGAGAACAGTCTGGCATTTGATTTGCATGCATCTGTTATAATGTAGTGTATCACATTTGCTAAGTATTCCAAGGGGCTGCAGCTGTGTGGAAAGTGTTGTTTCATTGCCAGTGCCACATCATGTTGTACCCAGCTCTGTCTAACATGTTCACAGCCTGCAGCTGGTTCTGCCATTAATTCTTCATCTGTTCTGCCTGGGGTGCATCATTGTCCTCCCTTTCATCTTGTCCCGTTGTTGTACCGGTCTTCTCAGTATCATATTGTATAACATTGTAATTATTGTAAATATTTCTTGCAACGGTAAAGGGATAGTACTGCAGGGTACCACCAGATGAAGACGGACAGTGAACACATGACTTCAGCAGCTCAAACACATATCCATTAGTGTTCCTGGTTGATGTATTTGCAATATTGTACCCCATATCAGTTTCATTTTGAGGATATCAGATGGGTGTCTTCAGCCAGGGTTCCAGGGCATATCCAACATTACCAATAAGATGACCATGGAGAAATCACCCTTTGCAAAATGGTGATACAGGTTCCAAGTGTATATATGGGAATCATGGAAAATGCCTAGGTGACTTTCAAATATACACATTACAGATGTTCATTACAGACCACCTGACAACTGATGGAATGATACTCTTTGCAGTTCATATGCCTCCATCCCATTTCCCCAGGTGTGCCTTTAATTTCAATATGGGTGCAGTTAAGGACACCCAGAATCTCAGGGAATTTGACTGCATAAAAAAAGTCCAACATGTTTCATCTTTCTTCTCTGGGATGTGAAAACCTCATATACTACCAAACATGCTGCAACATGGCATCAAGGTGCTGATGGAGTATTCTGAAGGCAAATTGCAGAGATAACCCCACTGTGTCACCAGTAGGTTGCTAGAAGGTCCTTGTAGCTAGTGTACGCAAGGCTACACATACCTTGGTATATACTGAGATAAGTAGTCCTCATCTCCCACAAGGTTGCGGATGAGGATGACATGTACATTATGTCCTGCAGTCTCCCTATCCACTTGGTAATGGCCCAAAATGCTGATGTCATTGAATTCTTAATAGGTCAGATGATACAGCACCTCTGTGAATGACAACACATACAACTGTGGCTCATAGATGCAAACAGATCATATTGGAACTACACATTAGCTAATGAAACTCAACATTTTTTGCAGATCTTTCTGCATGAAAACCAGGAATCTGTGATGTTCAGTCCCTGTTTGTGAGCAGCTCTGCAGCATGCCATTTATACATTTCTGAACCACTCTGCCATTAGTATTTGCATAGAACAAGCCACTCATTTTAATAATATTCATTAATATGCCATTCTACATCCATTAGAATATACCATGCCCAGAGCTGCTGCTCCACAGCTACTGTTAGTGGTATGTATGTCTGTCAATTGCACACACTGTGTATGTGACCAATCATCACGCAAATCCACTTACCACAATGTACAAACATTTTCTAAATCCTAATCATGGAGATGAACACACACACACACACACACACACACACACACACACACACACGTGCACAGAAATGCTTGCACACACATGCAGTATATGTATTTTATCTGTCTGCATTTTGTCTGTGTGGGTCAATGCATGTGTGTGTGTGTGTGTGTGTGTGTGTGTGTGTGTGTGTGTGTGTGTGTGTGTGTGTGTGTGTGTGTGTGTGTGTGTGTGTGTGTGTGTGTGTGTGTGTGCGCATGCGCATGCGCATGTGTGTGCATATGCATGCCTGTCTGCTGCACACTTATTTAAAAGCAATCATTACATATTTTTTTAAATATTTAATATAAAAATGTGTGCATTGAATAGTAAATGCAAAATAAAACATTTTCAACAAAAGTAACTCGCAAGTAGACAAGGTTCATTTTATAATACTTATGATGTCTTCAGTCACCACTGTTTCTAAATATATATGTTTTAGAAGGTTATATACTTGACCCCATTAAGGAGCAAATGCAATTCCAGACAAATATTTCTACCCGTATGGTCTTAGCCCTGTATATTGTACCCAATTAAGGTAATTATTTCCCTGACATGTAGGTTGTCTTTGCATAGCTACCAACTTTATATGACTGCATTACATGTTACTGCATTATGATAGAGTGCCTCCTGAACTGTATCACTTGGCAAGGGTTAAAATCTATCAGCAGAGCTTATAAAAGTATATTGTACTAGAACTGATGTGTCCTCCACACTGTTGCTCTATCAGTACTGCTTTAACAGGTCTACTTATTCTGATTGCTGGAAAGTAGGCAGTACAGCACCAATCTCAAATCTGATGCAGACGGTTTTCCTTGACCCATATTTCTCCAATTTACTTTCTGTAGGATGTTGGATAGACTTGTCTGCCAACAGGCAAAATATATAGACTAATTCTATTTTTCTCAAGGCATGCAATACGGGTTTCCTAAAAGGCTGTAGCACATTTGCTGCTTTGATAGTGCTGTGTAAGAAATTAAATCTTGATAATGTGAAGCTGACATAACAGTGCTATATTCTTGCAGCAACCAAAGCATTCTACTTTTGCAGTCCTCTTTCAAACTTGATTGCTTGCTATATTTGTGTGATCCACTAAAAATTAATTAAACCAAGCATTATTCATCTGCTAGGATAGTAGATTAGTCAAACCCAGAAGTGTTAGCATTTTAGAACTAGTCTTTCTGATCTTGCATAGCAAGACATATATCTAAAACATATTAAATACATTATAAATCAATTCTTCTAGGCTCAGAGTCAGCAGTGCAAGACTCATCAAGTCACTATGAAAAATATGTCTGCATTTAGAGGAAACATGGAAAATCAGTGTAACACTATTAAAGTACTTCTTCATGGATGTTATTACCCATTATACAACAACCCCCCATTAATATTCAAAAACGTGCACGCTGATTGGTTAGCGTGCACATTGTAAATCCGAGTTATAGTAATGGAAAAGGGTCTGGTCGCCCAAACTTTTTCCATTACTATAACTCTTACAGCAACACTGTCTCGCTATGTTAAATGAGTTTAACATAGCGAAACAGTTTGTAAAAAGCAACGGAGATCTTGCTTTCTCCGTTGCCTTTTTCAAAACTGTCTCGCTATGTTAAATGGGTTTAACATAGCGAGACAGCTTTAAAATAAGCAACGGAGATTCTCTGTTGCTTTTTTTAAAGCTGTCTCGCTATGTTAAACCCATTTAACATAGCAAAACAGTTTGTAAAAAGCAACGGAGATCTTGCTTTCTCCGTTGCTTTTGCCCACAACTCTGATGTACTGCGTAGGCATACACATGCGCAGTTCATCAGAACTGCCGCAGAATACCAGACAGCTACGGAAGGGCAGCAAAGAGGCATTATACAATGCCATTATTTAAGAAAAGTAATTTTTTTTCTTAAATAATATCATTGTATAATAGCAATAACCCACTTCTGGGTGTGGGTAATGCTGGATTTACAAACATTTGGCTTTGTTTAGCCACTCGGGCTTTGCCCTCATGACCAAACCACACCAACCGTGGGTAAATCCAGCATTATCCACACCCAGGCATGGGTTATTGCTATAATCTGTTTCCACACACACCTGCTGCTGATATATAATACAAATAATAATACCTGTTTGTTAACCAAGTAAGTCCACTCGAGAGACATTCCGTTGTCAGAGGGTCTAGGTCTCACAGTAGGCACATGAAGACAGCGGGAATCAAACCCTTTACCCATAGGAAATCTACTGCAGAGCACTGACCTTCTGCACCAACTGTCGGACACTAACTTGCAATGTCGCTGTCCTTTGGTTTGGGCGAATACCTAAGATACCACAACCTGGGTCTTGGAATATACATTAGCATATCGCACCCCATTTGTATTTGTACTTACAGTCTTGGAATATACCTCAGCGTATCGCACCATATTTGCATTTGCATTTATAGTCTTGGAATATACATCAGTGTATTGCACCCCATTTGTATTTGTATTTACAGTCTTGGAATATATATTAGCGCATCACAACCCATTTGCATTTCTATTTACAGTCTTGCTCTTCTGTGGATTGAAATTCCCTTCTCTAGAACATTAACAGGTGTCCTCACTATTTATACTCAGGCATGGATTTACTTCTTTTTCACGCCCTGCATTTGACTAATGTCATCGTAGCAGAAGACTGGATCTTTTCTATAGTATAAATACATTTATGAGTATAGTAACATCCTTACTATTCATTTGTGCAATTAGATAACTGTTATGCTGGGCAAATGTCAGCTCTATTTATTTATTTTTTATGGTTTCCATCAATTAAAAAAACTTAAAATACTTCACTGACTCTCTCTTAAATGTGAAAACCCTGATGTTCCTTTGTTCATATTTATGATGATGTGTTTCTTGAAATACAACCATCTTCTCACTTTTTTTCTGTGGGTTGTTCCTTCAAAAGTTAATTTTTGTTTTATTAGCTATTTTCCTGGCTTTGTATTGTAATTCTATGATTCAGTATTGAGGTTATCCACTGTGGCAACCCCTAACCGGGAAAAGCCAGAAGAAGCAGAAGAATTGCAAATACCATAATTACAAAATAAAGTACACAAATACAGTAAAGCACCTTATATCTTATAGAAATCACTCCAAGATCATTTCTGGTAAGATTTCAAATTTTAGGCTTTTCTGCTGGCTCACACTCGCTATTCAGTCACTTACAACTTTTTTTTAACCTACATTTTTGTATTCTTATTGATGTTTGCTAACTATGTTTAAAAATTCCAACAATTTCCCTGCTAATACTCCAGAATGTACTTTTGAAGTAACCTTAGGCATATCTGAGGTTTATGATAGTGTTAAAATTATGCACATCTAACATCAATCTATATGCATTACACTGGAATATGTGGATATGTTGTTTTGTTAGTAGGTTAACATAGTTTATTTTTTATCTTTAAAATAGTACTCCTACTTTATAGCAGATATTTACTCACTGACTAAAAAAAATGCTTAACCTGAGCACTTTGGATCCACTCAGATATGTTTTAAAAGAATGCATTTTCTCACCATATCATAAATATGAAATAGCTATTAGTGCTTTAACAAGAGTAAGGCAGAAATAAATACTTTCAACAGTCCTAAGAATATAGCTACACTCTCAAACGTAAATTGACTGTAGTCAGTCCTTAACTTCATGATGTTAAAGCAAGCTGTTTATTATCTTTAAAGGCTCCTTTGTGTAAAATCTCTCCAAGAGCAAGTAAAGATAAGACTTAAAAAAACTGGTCTTAATAGTTCCATTGATAGAACATAAGTTATAAAAATGATGTAGTTTCCAAGCTTGCAGATGTAAAGTGTAACTCACATTACCTGCTATTACAGCAGGAAAAAAGAACTCTTGTGCTGCTGTCAATGAAAAATATAAATGCTGCTTACATGATAAGAACATGAGATTAGGACCATTGTTACCCAATCAATGCATGCAGACATTAAGTTCAAAGCAATCAAATACCCAGTGCTGTAAAGAATGCCTCTGTCTAGAAGATTCATGCCGCAAACTCTATAACAGCCTGCACGTATCGATTCATACTTACTTCGGCCATTATACAAGGCTTTACTGTAGTCCTGTAGTCCCGACAGCTGCCTATTGATTTTTGTCAAAAAGCAGGAAATAACAAGAACTGTTTCAACACAATGCATTTCTATTCAAGCTGCTTTCTGAATGCTAGGCTACAGGAAAAGCAAAGATAATTATGCTCTATGTTCAACACTAGCGCAGAGTCTAGATTTGAAATGAATTAGGAAAAATTAATTTTTTAACTTTAAGTTTTGCACACACTAAGATTTTTGCTTGGGGCATGCATTTTGCATGTTGTGGTCAACTTTGGGAATGTCTATCTCTACATGTTTAGTTTAATTTTAGTACTCCTATGTTTTTATATATATTTATATGTGTGTGTGTGTGTGTGTGTGTGTGTGTGTGTGTGTGTGTGTGTGTGTGTGTGTGTGTGTGTGTGTGTGTGTGTGTGTGTATTTCTATAAATATATATATGTTGCACTAAGGAGTATTTATATTCATGTAGTGCTTGTATGTACATATACAAATACTAAAGACACATGCATTACAGTCTTCTGTATTATTTAAGTAAATTGGTAAAACAGGCAGTTCACAAATATTCATTTTCTAGAAAAAATATTCTACACTATAAAAGCATTTGTGATTCCAAATGCAGTATGATGAAAAAAACATTATGGAGAACTTCCTAGAGAAATATAAAAAAACATCTTGCAGTGCTTATCCCTCTAGTCTTTAATGTTATTCACTGCCAAAGGAATGAATGCATTGGTAATGGTGTAGCCAGGAAGATGACATTTATAACAACTCCATTGAATACATCTTTGGGGCAGAGAAATTGTTGTGAGATTTCACTTCATGTCTGGAATAATTGTTTGCCTGAGTTAATGAATATCCTCATAGAATTAATAAATGAATCTCTGTGATGTTTCAGCTTTGGTGATGTTTGCTGCCTAAATTAACCCCAAGACCTCCAAACTGGCCATGACGCTTCTTAATGTGTTTGACTCATAGTTAAAAACTCACTGGGTGTGGTGTTTCAGCTTAGTCTGAAAGCCAAAGACTTGGTCATGAAACCCTCTTGGATGGATCACTAGCTGGTTCATTTCAGGTTTGGGCTTTTATGACTTAGGGCAGCTGATATTGAGATGGTTAACTCACTACTTAGATACATGATATGGAGATGGTTAATTCACTACTTAGGGCAGATGATATGGAGATGGTTAATTCACTACTTAGGACAGCTGATATGGAGATGGTTAATTCACTACTTAGTGCAGTTTATATGGAGATGGTTAAATTTTATTGATCCATCAAAAACCATTAACGGTGTGTTGGTGCTTGTAGTAGACTAACTCTTTTTTAATTTCTCCAAGTCTTTTGAGCTTCTAATACCATTTTGCAAATGGACCCCATTCTTAAGTCAATGTACGATTAAAGTTCATGAAATTAGTATTGTTTCACTCTTTGATGTCAACCAGTAGTGCTCTTTGCTGCAAGCACAATGTGCCCAGTAATGACTCCTCCTGAAATTTGTATGGAGTTACATGCATTGGTAGCATATCTAAATACGATTGCAGACTCTTCTTTATAAGACCTGTTGTTCCTACAACTATTGGAACTGTCTGGGTATCTTTCTTCCACATTGCTCTCATTTCTGCCTGTAGTTCCTGATATTTTATGATTTTGTGTTTCTCTGTACGCAAGACTCTGTAGTCACTGGGTGTGGCAATTTCAGTGATCAATGCTACTTTTGCCTTCTTTTCCTGGATCACTATATATGGTTTTCTAGCATCTATCTTTTGAACTGTTGGTAATGGATGATCCCATGTGATGTAGACTTCTTCATTTTCTATGATGCTTTTTGAATCATGTTTCTAGTGTTTTTCAGCCACTTCAGTACCATAATTTTTGCACAACCCCAGTGCAGCAGTCTTGCCACATTATTATGCCTTTCAGTATACAGTCCTTGTCCCATTAGTATGTCACAACCAGCAATGAGGTGTGTGACTGTTTCCAATTCAGTTTTACAAAACCTACATTTGTCTATTTCTCTCACATGTTCAATGGACTTTTTAAAACAATGTGTCCATAGCCCACTATCTTGGGCTGCCAATATTAACCTTTCATTTCTTGGCTTGAATTTGCCTCTCCGTAACCATGCCTGAGTTCATTCCTGATCAACATGAGGTTATTCCAGAAGTTTTCTATACTTGCAACTATATATATATATATATATATATATATATATATATATATATATATATATATATATATTCCACATTTCTTGCCTTCTCATCTGACCATTCACCTTATATTCTTTCTTTGTTTTTTTTGGCACATTCAGTTGCTGCCTGATTTATGTCTACTTCTGGTTTGATTTCCATTCCTGCTTGACACCAATATGCTTCTGCTAGATTAAGCAGAGAAGTCATCTTAGATTTATTTTCCTCATGTTTCAAAACTTTCACTACATTTGGGTCTTGTGAGGTCAGCAGATATGTGTGGAGTCCCACAATTGCATATCTATACATGTAATCAATTTCAAGGAGGCCCAACCCTCCATCAAAATGAGGGATATATAATCTTGGTATACACTGATTTTTATAAGTCATTTGGAGAGCATGCAGCATCCTTATTTTTTCCTTTCTAATCTATCCAACACATTTTGGGGCCCATCAGATACTCCAAAACTATAAGTTAGGACAGGAAGAGCAAATTGGTTTATAGCTTGGATTTTGTTCCTAGATGTCAGTGCTGTTTTCAGAATTAATTTAAGTCTTGTAAAGTATTCCATGCTAAGTTTTATTCACATTTGTTCATGTGTTATTGTTGATCCTTCAGTTCCCAAATATTTCAACACTCCATCCTGCTCAAGTTCTTTTTTATCACATTCTTGTCTCAAACTGATGTTTTCCTGGTGCTGCAGCTTTCCTGCTTTAAAGGTTGCTTTTGCACATTTATCAAGACCAAATGACATTCCTATATCATGTGAAAAAGTTTTGACAACCTGCAGCTGTGCTTTCAGTTCCTCATCTGATGAGGCATACAGTTTTAAATCATCAACAAAGAAAAGATGAGAAGTCTTTACACTTTTTGTTTTCTAGGAGCTGAATTATAGCCATGGCCTAAGCTGTTAAGTAAACAGCTTAATGGTTTAATGGCAAGGCAGAATAGCAATGGTGACAAATAGTCATGCTGGAATATCCCACTTTGAATTTTTATCCCTGGAATAGTAATCTATCCTTTATCATGGCTTAATTGCAAAGTGGTCTGCCACTGTTTCATGGTCACTGTAATGTAGTTGATCAGTGTAGGGTGTATCTTATACATTTTTAAGAACTGTTTTATCCATGAATGTGGGATGCTATCAAATGCTTTTTTATAGTCAATCCATGCCATACTTAAATTCTTCCCTTTTTTACAGTTCTCCACTATGACTTTATTTAACAACAAATGATCCTTTGTTCCATATGACATTCTTTTACTGCCCTTTTGTTCTACTGCCATAATTGAGTTTTCTTCTAAATTACTATAAACTCCATCAGAATCAGTTCCCATGTAGTTTATACGTTGTGAGAAGGCAAGTTATTGGTCTATAATAAGGTAGCTTGCAGGTTCACTCTTAAGTAGGAGCATTGTTTTGCCTGTTGTTAGCCAGGTTGGTGTCTGTTTGGGGTGCACATATAAATAGTTATTACTCATTGGTAAATCTACATGCAAAGATGTTGATACTTTTAACCAGTAGTTATGTACTGCATCTGGGCCTGGGGTTTTCCAATTAGAGGCTTTTCTTAACTTTGTTTCAATGTCTCTGTCTGTTACTTCATCCCATTTCATATCCTGCACCTTTAAACTTCTTACTCTTTCTTTTACTTCTTTTATCCGGTTAGCATCTTTGTTATGTTCCACAGGATCTTCATAGATACTTCTCCAAAATATATTTATTTCCTCTTTTTTTGGCAGTCTTTAAATCAGACCTCTCAACCAACTGGGGACAAATTTCAACGAATCAGGGACAAGTCAAAGAACAAATCAGGGACAATTAGGGACACTTTTAAAATATTAATGCTATTAACTTGAAAGATTGACAGAATAAGAGCATATGAATTAATACACATTATCTGAAGTAAAAGAAGTTTATAACTCTTAACTATTGTCATTATTCATTAAGTGTAATTCACCACCTTTCCCCCAAAAGTCACTAGTTTTAGGAGGGATTAAGAGGGGCAGAGTTAAAATTTGAGTCAAAATCAGGGACGTCCCTGAAAATCAGGGACAGTTGAGAGGTATGCTTTCAATTCCTTTTAGCTTGTTTCCCAATTCTCTATGAAACTTTTTTGGGTCATCAATAAATTGCTTATTTTGTACTTTTCCTTTATATTTATCTGTGCATCTTCTAAGTTTTACCACATGCACTGAAATATTTGGTTTATTTGCGATAGTGCATGATAGATCCTGGTCTGTTCTAATACTGCACATTGCTTTTATCACATCTGTCGTTCTTAGCATTTTGTTGATCTATTCACTCTTCTATAGTCTCTAACAATGACAGTTCTTGTCTTGATTGCTTCATAGTTTTCTCTATTCGATACTTCCTTGATGGTATTTGATTTCTCCCCTTCCTTTCCCTCACTACCCTGTGTTCTTGAGGTAGAAAATCAGTTATTAATTTAGCTGCAGAGTAATATATCTTGTTTACCTCTGTTATATCGCATGACTCTTTATGGACAGTCCTAATTACTGTGTTCATTTGTTTTATCAAACTTCTGACTTTTTGAGTTTTATTGACCTTCTGCAGTCTACTTCTCTCATTCATCTTAATATATCTATCCATGTCTATTAAATCAAGCAACTCTTCTTCCAAACATCACTTGTTTTCCATTTCCTGCAGGCATTCTATAGAAAGTTCAATAGCATCTTCCTGTGGCACCTTCCCTTCAATTTCATCCTGTGCCATACGTTCATAGGTTCATAGGTAGGTACTAGGTTATTGGCTCTAGGACCTATGCAAGCCTAGCCGAAAAGGTACTCTGGCTTTCGCCACCCAAGAAAATTATTTTCTTGTGCCCCTGTCAAGCAGAACCACAGAAGTAATCCCTGAGGTGCATTTCCTATTACCCATCCAATCATCAAGATTTTTCTTGAAGAGTGCTAATGAGGAGCTCTGTTTGACATAGATAGGTATTCTGTTCCAGAGTATGGGAAGTCTCTGGGACAGGAATCTATCCCTCCAGCATGTTCTGTTTATTGTGGTGACACTGTTTAGGTCCCTAGAGCGTGTAACATGGAGGTATGGGGATTTCTTTATCACACTTATATGGAGCATATCCAACAGCTCTGGGTTTGACATAGCTTTGTATGTTAGGCAGAGATCACCTCTGAGTAGGCGATATGCAACGGAGTAAAGCTGGAGTTTTTTGAGCCGGTCTGCATAAGGCATCTATTTGAGGCCAGTAATCTTCTTTGTGAGGTATTTTTGTAGCCTTTCCAGTTATTGTAGATGTCTTGTGAGGTACATACCAAAAGGGGCATTGCACTCTATAATGGGTCTAATGAGTGATGAGTAGAAGGGAACAATGACCTCTTTTTTTCTGGATGAGAAACCTTTTGTGATGAGGTGCGCCACGTAGAAGGATTTCCTGACCACTGTGTCGATGTGATCATCAAAGAGGAGACTACTGTCCACCTGTGTCCCAAGGTATCTTATCACACTTTCAGTGTTAAGTAGACTACCGCCTATGTGGTAGTTCATGGGTACAGAGTTTTTATGAAAGGGGATGACAATGCACATTTTGGCATTGAGCTTGAGACCATGGCTTTGACACTGGGCATCTGTCTCAGTGAGGCCGTTTTGTAGGATGTCCACATCGTTAGGGGTTTCAATTATGGCTCCTAATTTGCAGTCATCTGCAAATTTAGCTAGCCAAAAACATTCTGTGTTAGCCTGTACTTCAGAGAAGTAGATACCAAACAGGAGAGGACCCAGGACTGAACCCTGTGGTACTCCACTTGTCACTGGTCTGAAGTCTGATTTAGAGTCTGCTACTTTCACAGTGTGGGTTCTGTCAGTAAGTCAGTTGGCAACCCATCTTGTGACATAGGGATTTATACCTAGTTTAGTGAGTTTATCTATAATTCCAGAGTGGGGGATGGTGTTGAACGCCTTGGCGAGATCTAGATAGGATGTGTGTACCACCTTACCCTTATCTATGGCTTTGGTGACTACTTCAAAGAAGTCTGTCAGGTTTAGGAGACATGATCTGCATTTTACAAACCCAAACTGTGTGGGGTCCAGAGTTTGGAGATCTCTAATGTCTTTGTTTATGAGTTCCATGATGATACGTTCCATGGCCTTGCAGACCAGGCTCGTCAGGCTAATGGGGTTGTAGTTTCTGGGGTCTGTTGTGCCCCCCCCTTTGTGGAGTGGGATAACCATCATGGTGTGCCATTCAATGGGCACAAAGCCTGAGGTGAGGCTATGATTGAACATGGTACTTAGGTGGGGTGCCAGTTCATTCTGTAGTTCATGTAAAAGGCAGCCTGGGATGTTGTCAGGTCCCATGGATGCTGTGTTCTTGGCTTTGGAAAGTGAGGTTTTTACCTGTGCAGCTGTGATTACAGGAACTTTGCATTCTTCTGCTATAAAGATGGGCCCTTTAGGGGGTGAGAGAGGGGTAAAGTTAGCACAAACCTATCTGCCAGGATGTTGGCAATATCATTTGGTTCTGTATATTTAGTGTCATTTTGCTGTAACTCAGAGCAGATCTGAGTGTTGCCATTGAGATTCTTGACATAGCTATAGAATGCTTTATGGTTTTCTTTAGAATCAATGGTGATTTGTTTTCATAACTAGCTTTGGAGGATTTTATGAGGGATCTCAGCTTCTTACTGAGGCTGACCAAGGAGTTCCTCCAGTCGTGGGATATTACTCTTTTTTGTAGCAGTTTCTTTCTTCTGTTGTAGAGTTTGTTTATGGCAGAAGACCACCAGATTGGCTTCCTTTTTTGGTGGATAGCATCTTAGTTCTGTTAGGGTTAGCATGATCCTTACACGCGTGTAAGTACTTATAAAGTGCATTTGCGTAGGATTCAGCAGTCGTACCTCTATTGTCCATCTGCATGGGTGTCGTGAAGTTTACCACTTCTGTCCTAAGAAGCATGAAGTTGGCTTTGGAGAAATGTTTACGGTTGTTTCCTAATGGGGGCTGGGAGTGGGTTGTGGATGTCTAGGGTAATTAACTTGTGGTCGGATCTGAACAATGAGGAGCTGACTTCTGGTGTGGAACACCGGTCACCCATGTTGGTGATGACCAGGTCTAGGATATTGCTGCCCCTGGTGGGGGTGTAGATAAGTTGATCCAAGGTGTTGGAATTGATGATTTTCAGAAAATGTTGAGCAAAAGAGTTGGTACATGAGTAGTTTTCCCAGTTAATGGTAGGGTAGTTGAAATCACCCATTATTAGAGTGCTGGATTGTACCTTAAAACTTTCCAGTGTATCATTAAAAGAGGAGTGGGAATCCTGGGGCATGGTGGGGGGTCTGTAGCAAGCTACAATCTGGATTGCAGTTTTGCCCAGAGTTAGTTGAACTTGGATAATCTCGGCTGCATTATGCTGAGCAACTAGCTTGGGGGTGTGGATATCCTTAATGAATATGGACATGCCTCCACCTTTAGTGTTTCGGTCCAGGTTTTGTGGCCGAAAGGTGTGGTATGAATTATAGCCTGGTAATGGAGGGGTGCTCTCTGGAGCTTTGAACCAGGTTTCTGTCACTGCACAGATGTCAATGTTCTCCATTTTAAGGAGTGCCTCGAGTGAGTGCATTTTGAGGTTTAAACTTCTAGCATTGAGTAGCATTACCCTCAGATTTTGCTTGCTTGTACCTGTTACGGTGGTGAATTTGTCATTTGAACCTTGCCTAAAAAAGGCACTATAGGGGTGGCAAGAGCCTTTGCCAGTATCCGGAATCCCATGGGCGACAGGTGCAGGCCATCTCTGGCAAAGCAGCGTGGTCTGTCGATCATGTCAAACCAGACAGACAGATACTGGATTCCCTTAGAATGACACCAGAAGCTTAGCCAATTGTTAAAGTCAATCATTTTGTTCTAGTACTGTGGTATCATTCTGGGTGATGGCAGGATGCTACTCAGGGCTAGGGTCATACCTGCCTGGGCTACATGATCAGAGAGCTCCTACATGTCTCTTTTCATGTAGTCCACGGAGGTACATCTCAGGACATCCACTTGGCGCACACACTTGGAATTCCCTAAATAAACATCCACTTGGTTCTGGGCTCACACGTTAAACTCCATGCATGCCACATCAACAGTCTGTGCAACATTTATGGACTAAGACATGATGTGAATGGATCGGGTCGCACCGCCCCTCATGTCCCCTAGCTATGCCACTGATGAAGAGATAGTTAAAGAAGAAATTACAGTTCAAAACAAGGTTTTTAATATACAGGAAGAGAATAGAATTTCAATTTCAGAAAGTGAAGAGGATGAAGGGACGTAATGGAAACAGGAGAACAAGAACAAGAGGTTGAAACACCAGTTAGTGGGAAACTTAGGAGAAGGAAAAGAAAAATAAGAATGTATTACAGTTACAAAACAAGGAAAATGATGATATATGAATTTTAGCATTAAATGTAAATAACATTAGAAATTATGTGTGGTTTGGTGGTGATGAAATGCTCTAAAAAATATATTTTTTTGCTTGGTAGATACCAGATATAACAAAGATGAAAAAAGGAAAAGAATGTAGACAATGTATGGGGTGAAATTTCTTTGAAGAAAATAAGACATGTTCTGGAATAGAACTTCTTATACAAAATGAAGAAATATGAATTGCGAATGTAACAATAGCTATATAGTTTAACTTTTCCAATTTTTTTTTTGTTTTCTAGTACCATGACAGGAATGGACCCCATTCCTAAGTCAGGATATGGTTAAAGATCATGAAATTAGATTCATAGTTTTAGTACTAAGCTAACTGCCCTTGTGAGCCATTTTAAGCCTAGCCAATTACCCCTTGTGAGACCCAAAACCTGCACCTTGTGTTTGTAAGGCAAACACCTTAGCTATTAAGCCACCCTCCCAACCCTGTAGTATTGTTTTGGTCTTTGATGTTAGCCAAAAAATACTGTTGTACCAGGAATGGTAATGATACGTCAGATGAGAATGAGACAATCATGTATAAGATTAATAGTGATTTAGGCATATATTAACAAAGAGGGAAAATACTTGTTATACTTGTTTGAGGAGATAAAAAAATTGTGTTACTGAATATGTCAATAGTGATGGTAAGAGATTTTAACTGTAACCCTAGGAAAGAGAAGGGAAATATAGCACAGGATATGAAGATATTAAGGATATTAATAAAATGTAGATATTTAAAATAAGAAGGGATAGAGAATTCACATATAAAGGCGGCTATTTTAAGACTGAAATTGATTAAACAGTTTACTCAAAACTCATGAAAAAAGAATAAAGTGAATAGAGATGGAAGAGTTTTCAAATTGTTGAGCAGTATGGGGTAGAAAGACATTACAATAAATAAGAAAGGTAAAGGGATAAATAGATTAATTGCAGAGTTTAAAATGGATTAAGAAATAACAAAAAGGAAAGAAATATTATGGAAGGATCATATGACTATAATACTATTTTATAAAAATTGGATACAGTTGTGGTTAGTGTATAAGCTGGAGTATAAAGAATATATTTAGAAGATGAAAGAAGAATAAAAAAGAAATATGATGAAATATGAAGAAATGTTTCAGACTTATGAGAAAGCAATAGCAAAAGGAAGTGTCAGCATAATGGAAATAGAAAATCAGATGTATCAAAACAATATAGAAAAGTAAATATGATGTTATCTAGACAAATATATTTTTTCCTTTTATTTAGAAAAAAAGTAATACTGCGGTGGTGGTGCTGCGGTAGCATTGTCGCCTCACAGTTAGACGTTGCCCATTCAATTCTCAGTTAGAGCGTCTTCTGTGTGGCAACATGCATGAACGGGTGTTCCTTTGTTGAAGGTTGTGCATTAGGCCCGGCACACCAGCACGTAAAACTCTACTGCCAATCATTAATGGACCGGAGTTCTGCTGTGGTGACCCCTAACTGGGAAAAGCTGAAAGACACAAACAATTTAGAAAAAAAGTAAAAATGAGAGAATGCTCTCTTAGTTGGTAAAGACCATATAAAATACAAACAAGAAGATATGTAGGTGATGAAAAAGAGGAACTGTATGGGCAAAAAAAAACAGAAAGTGAAAAAATATCTGAAAAAAATAAGGAATTTTTTTAGAAAGTGATGTATCAGTACAAGAAATAGAACACATGATAAAAGAAGGCAACTGTGAATCAGTGCCAGGATTAGATGGCAGAAGTTATGAGTGTTACAGGGAAATTAATAAAGATGAGAGAAACATATACAAATATTAAAATTAATGGAAGGAGATGTAATTGAGCGATGCAATTTATATGGAAAGGGATAAAGAAGATATAAAAGACTGAAGCTGTTAAAAAATCGAGTCTACAGTTAAAAAAAATGAAGTGTAAAGAATCTGCTGAGATAAAAACAAATGGAACATATTTCACAAAAAAGAAGTAAAGTTTTTGGGATTGACATTTGGTGAACATGGACATATAAGTCAATGGAGAGAGAGAGATAAAAGAGCGAATGAAAAATTGTTGACTTAGTGGAAAAGTTTTTACTTCTCTATTCAGAAAAATACATGTATGCTGAATACATATGTATAAGGGCAAATAACATATTTATGGGGAATATATATGTTTCCACCTCAAATGTATAAATAGTTATGAGGTTTTATAGCTTCACTTGGGGCTTAAGGCTGAACCTGGTAAGAAGAGAGATAATTTATAATCAAAAAGAAAAAGGTAGTTTGAATTTAAAAAAGTAACTCAATAGTGCATTTAGCATCTATGTATTTACTATGGCAATGAGAAAGGCAAAAGAAAGACAAAAAATGGCAGGTAAGATTCTATGTGAAAAGCATAAAAGTGTATGGGAAGATAAGACAGGGAAAAGAAGAAAAGATACATTATGGAACCAAATGAATATGTCAAAAAAGAATAAATTAAGGAAGTTAAAAGTAAGTGAATTTGATGGGAAAAGAAAAGAAATGCATAATATGATTTTTAAAATATTGTACCCATGGAAGGGATTAAAAGAAGATGAAAAAAAACAATACAAGATTTTTTGTGTGTTGAATTTTATTGGATAAGTTACTAATGAAATGGTATATAAATACAAGATGATGGAGGTAATAAATGTGTTGACTGTACTGAAGAATATACAGCAAAACATGTTTTTTTGGGATTACAAAAGGAATAAAGAATTTTGGTTTGGGAATTTTTTTTAAATGAATGTATGTTATATGGGTTTAATTGTATAAATATGAATATGATATCATGTGGGAAGTATGGTAAAGTGCAGAACTGTAATATTGACAAATGGGATAAAATAATGCTTGTTACAATATGGGTACTGTGGAAAAAAATTTAAGAATTTGTTATATAACAAGAAGCTGGAAGAGTGTGATTTATTACCTGAAATAAGAATATGGATGTGGAGGAACAGGTGGGGGAGGGGGATAGAGAATAAATATAATAGAAAAGTAATGGAACCGTTTAGTTATTTTTTTGTATTGATAACTTATAAATAATTTTAAGTATGAATGTAAAAATGAGAGTGCAAATAATTGATTTAAACTTTTTTTATATGATACACAGTGAATTTAAATGATAAAAAAGCACCCTTACTCTTTTAGTAAGTGCTGAGGGACCTTTTCTTCCACCTGTGCTACCACCAACTTGGGGAGATGGAGCCTTGGTTTAATGTTGTATCTGAAGGCTGACTGCTAAAATTCACTGGTTCTAGTTTTATTTCAGATTTTTTAGTCTTCTTTGAGAGTGCCATGTTTTTCATTCATTGTAAAACAGGCATTTATTGATCCCACCCTCAAGAAAAACTATTTATAACAAAGGTTTCGAGAACATTATCTTCTGTGTGTGTCTATCTTCATTACAAAAGTAAGGTTATTGGAAATGTGGTGTACATGCAGATGTGTTTTTTCTGTTTACCATGACATGATTTATTTGTCCCTTATCAACTATATTACTGAGGAAATCCTTATTTGCCTTCTTAATGCACTCTCTACATCTAGTGATCAAAATTCTTAATCCCATAGTTGTTTTTGTCACATGGATCAAGGCATCTTAATCTAGTTTCTGACAGTTTATTTTGTATTTTCTGGCTGATTAGCTTCTTTCATTTCAGGACATTATCAGACTGTGTTTTAAGGGGTTAGTTCCTATAGTAGCCAGTCTTTGTAGTTTGGAAAGCCACAGAGTTTAGTCCTGCCACCATTGTTATACACTGTTTGTATGTTCCCATCTTACCATACCAATTGTATGCAGATGCAATCCAGCTTTACTTTACTTTTTGAAGAATCTGTGTTTGACTTTACATGACTGCATCTTGAGCTCAGTTATTTAATTGATAATTATGAGACAGTAAGTTACTCCTCAAGTCCATGACCTTAGCAAGATTCTTGATGACATACCAACAGTGTAAAGCACGTGTTGGCAACAGTTACAATATCATATTTCCATCTCAAACATTTGACAGTTCTGGAATCTTATTCCGTTATCAGAACTAGTGATAGAGATTCATACAGTCATATCTTCTCATATGGATACCTGCATCATTCGTTTTTTTCAGATCTCTAATTGGGGTGTCGTTCAGCTGCAGAGGGAGTATAATTCCACTATTGTGTTTTTGATTGGCAGTTCCCTGTCTTCAAGATACAGGTTATGGTATTAGGCCAATAGGTTGAAGATCCTCCAAATTCAATGTCAGCATATTTATTTATTTACCTGGTTGTCTTATTTCAATTTTTTTGACTTGCTCCAAATAGTTGACATCCTGACATCCTTGCATCTAGCACCTGGTGCTACTCCCCAATATCATGCCCTCAACTCTAAGTTGAGGATTAAAATGAATCTATTCACTGATTTGGCACAAGCCAGGTAAAAAAAAAATCTGTTCCCTGATTTGGCACAAGCCAGGTCAATGACTATTTTTTACACATTCTGCTGGGCTAAAAAGAGAGAGAAAAAAAAAAAAATATATATATATATATATATATATATATATAATTTTTTTTGCCTTTAACAACTTCAACTGCAGAAAACTGCCTACTGCAACTTACCACTGAAGTGCTTCATTCTTATGTTCTGACTGCAAAAACAGTATTGGCATTCATTTCTGTACCAGCATTCAGAGACCCCATTGCATGCTATACTACCTATCGATCTTCATCTCCCAAAATCTGCCCCCAAAATCCTTGTTCCTGGTGTAACTGCTCCCTTTGCCCCATCATAACCACATTTCTGGCAGAACTCATGCAGCCATTGACTGTACACATGTAGTTCTCATTTCTAAAAAAAAAAAAAAAAGTAAAAGAAAGTTGGATTCTTCAACTGTAAGTATTTAAACACAGTCCAGCATTGAAGCATAAGCTCCCATAGACACAATAAAGTAATTATGTCTTATTAGCCTTCTTTTTTCCAATTCTGTGTGTGGCAAGCAATGATTTCCCAAACATCAGATGGTAACTGGTGAATGGTGCCTTAGGCAGCCTGAAAACCCAAAGTAAATAAAGATCAAGTGGATGTGGATGGACAGAGCCAAGCATGAGAAAAATACTTTTTCTGAAATATCGTTTTTAAATTAAACAATAATATTTTGATTGAGTATTAATATTCGGTGCATCTGAATGTCTGTCTGTGTGTTCATGTGCATTTGGCTGAATATGCATGTCTTGACTCTTTGTGTGGGAGTGCATGCATTTGGATGAAGATGGTTGCAGTGAGCTGCACTGTATGCATTTGATAGCAGCAAGCATATAAGCATTGTTGCAGTCATTATTTAAGCATTTATTCATTTGATCACAATCAGACATCTGAGTTGTACTAAGTTAATAAAGTGTCTGTAATTTCTCAGCAAACATATGTGTGTTAATTTGTGTGTGTGTGTGTGTGTGTGTGTGTGTGTGTGTGTGTGTGTGTGTGTGTGTGTGTGTGTGTGTGTGTATGTGTGTGCATGGGCATGTATGTGTCCTCCCAGGTCATCCATGAAAAGGGACTGTATGCCCAGGGGATTGTTGCTAAAATGGAATTATTTTACCATATATTTCTGCTTGTATATTTGTAATGTAACAACCAGATTAGTTACAGATTCTAAATGAGAGGAAAACCTGATCAGCTGTTCACCATAAAATATAGTGACTACAAGTCATCTTTTACTTAAAAATACCATTGTTATTAATGAAGCTCCACCATATTTAAATAATAGATAGACCTAAAATGCAATTTTAAGCAAGATACAAACATAAAAGTAGAAATACCAGGGAAGCAATGCCCTGTGATGGTAATTTAAGTCATACTATATGGACCATACTTATTTTGCTCCAAACTTTTAAAAAATACAACATTGTTATAGACCTCTGATTTCAAACAAGTAAATAATTATGCAAGGCTATCAGAGTTGCTATGTCATAGTCTTACACTAGAGGGCAGACATCATCCATCATGCTATTTTGCCTAGAAAGCATAACAGCTACAGAAATAAGTGTTTAACAATTTTTAAAGCTGTTAGTCCATCAGAATTACTCTTCCTTCTGCATGTTGTCTAAGTGGGAGAGATAAGTGTTTTATAACTTTCAGGCTCATATACCTATGATTATAGAAGGCTAACATGTCAGATGTGAACGTCTTTAAGAAAAATTTTTACATGTATGTATATATGTGTCTTCTTAGACATATATGTGTGTGTTTATACATTTAATAGGGAATAATATATTATTTTTTCGTCGTTTTGTGGACAATTTATTTTTGTTGTGGAAGGGAACAGAGAATGAATTTTGTGACTTCTTAGAGAAAATGAATGCAAGCAGTAACGTTCTGAAATTCACTGCTGAATATTCTTCTGGTAGTATAAATTATCTCGATGTACAAGTTAAAAGGATGTTAGAAATAACAGCATTTCCCCAAATGTTTTTAAGAAAGAATGTTATGTTCCATCATATTTACACAGAGATAGTATGCATCCAGGACATGTAATTCCAAACGTCCTTAAGGGAAGAATTCTACATTTTTCAAGATTAACAGTGGATGTTACTGAATTTAAGATGGGCCTAGATAAGGCTGGTAAAGATTTTGAGAACAGGGGCTATGGTAGAATAGAAATTGATAAACCAGTGAGTTAGTTAGGGAAGAAAGGAATAACTTGGGCAGGCAATTCTATTCTTCACCTTACAAAAATAACATGTTGAAACAAAAATCTGAGGACAATTTTCCTTCACTTTGAAATACAGTAGGGAAGTTAATGTGATTAAGAATATTGTTAGTAAACATTGGCATGTTCTACATATGGATGAAAATGTAGCTGGAATTATAGGACACAAACCTACATTTACATATAGGAATAAGAAATCTTTGAGGAGACAACTTTGTTACCCTAAAGCAAAGGTTGTAGCTTTAAGTGAGGGATGATAGGTACTAAGAAGTGTGGGGCTTGCAACTTTTGTAATTACATATGACAATGTCCAGTTCTTACACATCCTGATTCTGGAAAAGAATTTATATTTAATATTGCAGCTGATTGTAACACAAAAAATTTAGTTCACTTAGCTCAATGCGTATGTTGCAATATGTATGTGTATGTTGCAATAAATTTTACGCGGGCAAAACAAATAGGTGAACGAATAAGGGATCATTTATATTGTATGAACAAGGGGTTGGAATATAGTGCATTAACAAAACATGCAGAACAAGAGGGGAACCCACACAAGTTTTTATTTCAAGTAAAAGAAATAGTTAAAACAGATATGAGGTTAGGTGATCTAAGTAATATCACTGAATGCAATGAGAATAGGTGGATTTAAATTTGAGAGCACACAAAGGTTCTGGCTTAAATGATGTGGTTCCTTTAAAGCCAGAACTCAACAGTAGAAGTTTAAGGAAATAATGCATATTTTCTTATACATATATTTTTAGATGTATATTTTATAAAAATATATTTATAACTGTAAACTGCTTTTTCATACTGAGAGTTGTATTTTCTGTCAGTGAGTGCTCTATTTTGCTTTTCTGTGCATTTTTGATTTTTTCAGGTTTCTGTGTTCTAGTATAGTATGTTTACAGTTAAAAGCATTCTGTAGAGTCTGATTGCTGCTTAATCTGTTTAAAACTTTCATTTAGTGGCTACAGCTAGGAGCTGTAGTAGTTTCCCAGCCGCCTTCCCTATTGTTGTGGTGTTCTTATATATATATTCCTTTACTTGGTGGCTTTGCAGTTGCCCACCCATACTGTTTATTTGATCTGTGACACTCCTTCCAGTTTAGTGTCATTAGTTCATTCAGTCTAATAGAGAGCATTTGTGAAGGCCAACCCACTCAGATTATTAACCTTGAATTAACTTCTGTTCCAGCTTTCTCCATTTCTACTTTACTGAAAAAAAATTCTAAGCTTGTTTCCCCCTTTCCTGTAACAAGTCTAGTCCAGATACAGATTTGCTGTATCCAGGACTGTTTGTAAGCTCCTGACCCCCCCCCCCGCTTAACTAGAGTTCAACTATTCCTGGCTCCATAAAGTCTGCTTTTAAATTTTCCCTTGCAACTAGCCAGCTTTTTAGATTTAGCACTCAAATCTGTTTCTTTGAGCTCAGCACTTGTTCAGAACTTGTTTTAAGCACTAAATACGCTACAAATTACTACAGCACTCAACGTTCCTCACTTGTCTAGAGGAAAACAGTTTTTAGTACTTAATAAATAAGCACCTATCCAGGCATGTCTAAAGGTCAGCTCCCAGTGTTTTCTCCTGTCTACCTGATGAATGTGGGCACCTTGGAGCAATGCAGCAATTGCCTCATGTACACAGACAACCCTCTCCTCCTACCACCTAACACTACAACCTTTGAGAGATGCACTTATATAGCCAAACTGGAAGCAAAGCTCTCTTCACCCAAGACTGGACTAGACAGTCAAAAGGAGAAGGTAAACACTTGCACCACACCACACTCATCACATAGTCCTTCAAAACCTACACCACCAAAACACACACATAGAAGCAGAAGAGACATGCCTACATTCATGGAGGCTCTCAATAAAAATCTGCCCAAACAACCGAGACCTCCAAAGCAGCAATGCAAGCATCTCCCACCCCCCAACACAAACCAAATGACACATAGCCCACAAACTCAGTGTGCCATTCAACTACAGCCCATAAGGCATAACGTACCCAACACTCTAGTCATAGGTGACTCTATAGTCAGGCACACTGATGTTCCCCTCACCAGGCTAAACAAGGAAAAAGTTACTGTCAGCTGCCTGTCAGGTGCCAGGATCAGCCACATAATGCACGCACTCAGGTCACTCCACAACAAGTACAAATATGGCATTGTCCATGTTGGTGTGAATGACCTGAGACATACCTCCCTGGACTACATGAAAAGAGACATGGAGGAGCACTCCGTTCTTGTAGCTCAGGCAGACATGCCCTAGCTCTGAGTAGCAGCCTGCCATCACCCAGAATGATAGCACAGTACAAGGGCAAAATAATTGACTTCAACAATTGGCTAAGCTTCTGGTGTCATTCTAAAATAATGCAGTATTTGTCTGCCTGGGATGACATGATCGACAGACCACGATGCTTTGCCAGAGATGGCCTGCACCTGTCGCCCTTGGGATTCCAGATACTGACAAAGGCTCTTGCCACTTATATAGAGCCTTAGGCAAGGTTCAAATGACAAATTCACCACCGTAACAGGTGCAAGAAAGCAAAATCTGAGGGTAACGCTACGCAATGCTAGAAGTCTAAACCTCAAAATGCACTCACTCGAGGCACTCCTTAAAATGGAGAACATCGACATCTGTGCAGTGACAGAGACCTGTTTCAAAGCTCCAGAGAGCACCCCTGCATTACCAGGCTATAATTCATATCACACCTTTCAGCCACCTAACCCAGACCGAAACACTAAAGGCAGAGGTGTGTCCATATTCATTAAGGATATCCACACCTCCAAGCTAGTTGCTCAGCATAATGCATCCGAGTTTATCCAAGTTCAATTAACTCTTGGCAAGACCACAATCCAGATTGTGGCTTGCTACAGACCCCCCACCATGCCCCAGGATTCCCACTCCTCTTTTCTTGACCCAATACCCTAAAAATGGGTGATTTAAACTTCCCCACCATTAACTGGGAAAACTACTCATGTACCAACACTTTTGCTCAACGTTTTCTGAAATTCATTAATTCCAACACCTTGGATCAACTTATTCACACCCCCACCAGGGGCAGCAATATCCTAAACCTGGTCATCACCAACATGGGTGACTGGTGTTCCACACCAGAAGTCAATTCCTCATTGGTCAGTTCCGACCATACGCTAATCACCCTAGACATGCACATCCCGCCCCCACCCTCCATTAGGGAAACAATCGTAAAAAATTTCTCCAAAGCCAAATTCATGCTTCTTAAGACAGAAGTGGCAAACTTCACAACACCCATGCAGATGGACAATAGAGGTACGACTAATGAATCCTACACAAATGCACTTTATAAGTACTTACATGCGTGCATGGATTGTGCTATCCCTAACAGAACCAAGATGCTATGCCTCAAAAAAAGGAAACCAATCTGGTGGTCTTCTGCCATAAACAAACTCTACAACAGAAGAAAGAAACAGTTGCAAAAAAAGAGTAAAATCCCATGATTAGAGGAACTCCCTGGTCAGCCTCAGTAAGAATCTGAGATCCCTCATAAAATCCTCCAAAGCTAGTTATGAAAACAAAATCACCACTGATTCTAAAGACAACCACAAAGCATTCTATAGCTATGTCAAGAATCTCAATGGCAACACTCAGATCTGCTCTGAGTTACAGCACAATGGCACTAAATATACAGAACCCACTGATATTGCCAACAGAGACACTGCCTGGCTTTACTATCAAAAAAACAAAGAAACACAAAGCCTAACTAAGTACCAAGAACTGCACAACCATGCAAAAAATGCATTAGGCTGGACAAAAAATCCTACTACACAACATTACAAACTAAATACCAACACAACCCCCAAAAATCTTGGAAAAATGTAAACTAGCTACTAAAATCCACCCAAAAGACTACCCCCAAACCAACCACCCCTGACAATGAAGTTCCCATCGAAGCACAATTTAACTCCCACTTTGTGAACTCAATTCTATCCTTAGCATCACAGGACAGTTCCTTCCTCACTATCCCCCCCAACACAAATAACACTAATACAAGCTTTACCCTCAAAAGAGTTTCCACCACTTCAATCAAAGGCATGCTCTCCAAACTAAAAACCTCATCAACAGCAGCCGACCTACTCCCCAGCTATTTCTTGAAACTCACAGCAGATGCTATTGCTATCCCAGTCTCCACTTTCATAAAAAGATGAATTGTTGAAAACTATATGCCCAAACTCTGGAAAATATCCTATGTTACACCCATACATAAAGGCGGGACCTCCACTGAACTTAATAACTACAGATCCATTGCTTTACTCTCCCCCCTGGCCAAAATCCTAGAAAAATGCATCCATACCTAGATGCTAAACTATCTCCTAGACAGCAACATCCTGTCACCTACTCAGCATGGTTTCAGACCAGCCTATAGTACCACAACAGCCCTCCTCTGCTTCACAGACACAGTAAACCGTCTCAAAAATAAAGGCCTACAGCTGTCAACTCTTTTTTTGGATATGTCCAAAGCATTTGACACAGTCTCACACCAAATCCTGCAAAACAAACTAAACCAATATCACCTATCAAATTCCACTCTTACCTGGTTCCAAAGCTACTTAACTGACAGGTACCAAGCTGTGAAATGGGAAAATTCTGTCTCTCCTCAGCTTCCCATAACTATAGGAGTCCCACAGGGTTCTATCTTAGGACCACTACTATTCACAGTCTTCACAAATGACCTCCATACCACCACACAGCATGCATCTATCATTCAGTATGCAGATGACACTACCTTAATCTGTGCTGCACAAAACATTCCCACCCTCCTGCAAACAACTCAACTAGCATTCTCTGATGTTGAAAGATACCTTACCAAAACCCAACTTATCCTCAATCCAAAGAAAACTCAGTTTATGATTATAACCAGTTCTAACAAAAATACTGATAACAGTCAATTCACTATCTACTCCACAAATGCTACTCCAATCGCTCCAGTGGCACAGGCTAAGCTATTGGGAATAACCATAGACTCCCACCTAAAATTTGATAGTCATCTCAACTTAACTATTAAAAAAGTACATGCCAAACTGGGATCACTCTACCGTATCAAACCATTTCTTACCAGCAACACAAGATCAGCCATTGCTTGCTCCCAATTTCTGCCCACCCTTTTCTATGCATCTCCCATTCTGACTAATCTCAACAAAACTGAACTAAGCAAAATGGAAGCC